>NW_006408630.1:7753585-7763878 GCF_000296735.1 Chrysochloris asiatica
AAAAAAAAAAAAGAATTATTAAATGTTAGTTCAAACATTGCAGCTCATTGACATTAAATAATTTACCTAAGTCACCTGAGAAATTCAGGTACATAAAGGTAAAACAAACAACTTCATGCCAGAGCTGGTTTTTTAAGAAGGGAAAACAATCCAGGCAAAAAAAAAAAAAAAAAAGCAATATTTACTATTAATGTGGATATATTCTTGAATTAAGAGAGTTTAGTTACTAAAGGAATCAAGTGATTTCTTTGCTTAATTTATGAGATCCATCTTAAAAGGTTAAGCAAGGTAGATGGTTTAAACCCATCAGCTGCTTCTCAAGAGAAAGATGAGACCGTAACAATAAAGATTTGTAGTCTTGGAAAACCTAAGGAGCAGTGTTTAGAATAAATTCCAGTGTGTGAAAAAAAAAAAAAAGAAGAAGAAAATGCAAGGAATACACAGAGGCACACTGTATCTGGTGGCTGTTCAACCATTGTAACAAGTAGCCTTATGATCAAGAACAGACGGTACTCAAGAAAGAAGTACAAGCTGTACTTAAGACATTGGCGAAAAGCAAGGGTCCAGATATTGACAGAACACAAATTGAAAAATTTCAACAAACTTATGCAGCACTGAAGGCATTCACTCATCTAAACCAAGAAATTAAGAAAATATTAGCTGGTCAACCAGTTGGAAAAGATCCATACTCGTGCCCATTACAAATAAAAGTAACCCAATGGAATGTGGAACTAATCCAACAATATCATTAGCATCACGTGCAAATTTTCCTGAAATTTTGCTAAACTTAGAAAAATTTGCCAAAATTAAAAAAATAGTCACAACAGTACATTGACTGAGAACTGCTATAAATGTAAGCCAGACCTTAGAAGAATTGATGCATTTGAATTATGGTGTTAAAGAAGAATATTAAAAGTACCCTGAACTGACAGAAGAACAAACAAATTTGTGTTGGAAGAAGTACAGCCAGAATGCTCCTTAGAAGCCATACTGTAGACATGTTATCAGGAGAAGTCAGTTCCTGGAGAAGGACATCATGCTTGGCAAAATGGAGGTTCGGTGAAAAAGAAAAAAATCACCAATGAGCTGGAATGGTACAGTGGCAGCTGCAGTTAGCTCAAACAAAAATTGTGAGAAAGGAGCAAGACCAGGGAGTGCTTCATTCTGTTTGCATATATTTACCATGAGGCTGAATCCAATAACAATATTCCTACTTTGGGGAGTGTGGTGGCTTTGTAGGATAAGCACTGGAGTTAGAACTATAAGGTCAGAGGTCCAAGCCCACCAACTACTCTGTGTGAGAAAAGATGAGGCTTACTGAGGCTTACTGCTCCTGTAAAGATTCATAGAATTCAAAATCTCATACAGGTTCTCTATGAGTCAGAATCTACTTGATTGCACTTAAAAACAACAACATAGATCTATTCTAGCTGAAAAAATACAAGTCAAATTGTGTCTATATCCTTGTTTCTTCTTAGCTAACAAAAGTAATGTTAATGTCACTCAATCAAGACTGGTTTTAAATTGCCACTACTGCTTTTGTGGAATCCTGGTGTGATGCTGTAGGATAAGCACTGGACTACTAACCACAGGTTGGAGATTTAAACCCACCAGCTATTCCCCAGAAACTCTAAAGAGGATCCCTATGACAGAAATAACTTGAAGGCACTTAAAAACAACAATAAAAATTGTTTTTGTAACAGCCTCAATCCAAATATTTAGTCACTGAAAACCTTATGAATAGCAATGTAGCAGTCAGATAACATCAAAATATGGAATATTGAAACATGATGAAGAGCACCAGAATATTACCAGATATAGTGCCAGAAAATAAGCCCATCAAGTTGGAAGTTCCTCAAAATGCAACTGGAGGAGAGCTGACTCCTCGAAGTGGAGTGAACATGATGATGAAATGGAGTATAGCCTTTAGGACCTTCATTTGCTGATAGGGTGACTCAAAATGAAGAGAAACAGCTATAAATATCCATTAATAATTATAACATGGAATGGACTAAGTATGAATCTAGGAAAGTTGTAAATTGTCAAAAATGAATTGTAATGCATAAACATAGATATCTTAGACATTAGTGAGCTAAAATGGACTGATATTGGCCATTTTGAATCTGACAATCATATGGTTTACTAGGCTGGGAATGATATAAACTCAAGAGGAAAGACATTGTATTCATCATCAAAAGGAAGATTTCAAGATGTCTTGAAGTACAACACTGTCTGTGATAGAATAATATCCATACACCTATAAGGAAGACCAGTGAATACCACTATTATTAAAATGTATGCACCAACCACTTAAGGCAGTGATGATGAAATTTAACAATTGTACTAACTTTTTCAGTCTGAAATTGATCAAACATGCAATCAAGATGTATTGATAATTGCTGACGATGGGAATGCAAAGGTTGGAAACAAAGAGGAAGGATCAGTGGTTGGAAAATAGGACCTTGATGATAGAAACTATGCTGGAGATCCCGTGAGAAAATTTTGCAACACCAATGACTTCTTCATTGTGAACACCTTTTTAAACAACATAAAAGACAACTATACACATGAAACTCACCAGATGGAATACGCAGAAATCTAATTGACTACATCTGTGGAAAGACACTGTGGGAAACTCCATATCATCAGCCAAAACAAGGCCAGGGGCAGGCTGTGGAACAGACCATCAATTGCTCATATGCAAATTCAGGCTGAAATTAAAAAAAAAACTAAGACAAGTCCACAAGAGCCAAAATATAGCTCTGAACATACCCCACATGAATTTAGAGATTATCTGAAGAACAGACTTGATGCATTAGACAGTAAGACCAAAGACCAGAGGATTTGTGGGATGATATCAAGAACATCATACAGGAAGAAAGCAAAAGGTCCTTAAGAAGACAAGAAATAGGAAAATACCAAACTATGTCAGAAAAGACTCTGAAACTTGCTCTCCAACATAGAGATATTAAAACAAATTCAAGAAATGAGGAGGTAAAGAGCTGAATAGAAAATTTCAAAGAACAGCTAAAGAAGACAAAGTCAAATATTAAAATGTGCAAAGACCTAAAATTAAAAAACCAAAAGGGAATAACACACTCAGCATATCTCAAGCTGAGGGAACTGAAGAAAAAATTTAAGCCTACTTGCAATATTAAAGGATAATAAGGGGCTCTGGTAGCATTGTGGTTACTAGTTGGGCTGCTAACCTCAAGGTTGGCAGTTCGAAAGTATCAGCTGTTCCGCAGGAAAAAGATGAGGCTTCTGCCCCCGTAAAGATTTACAGCTTTGAAAACCCTGGACAGGGTCACTATGAGTCAGAACTAACTCCACAGTACTTAACAACAACAAACAACAACAGACAAAATATTGAATGATGCAGAAAGCATCAAAAGAAGATTGAAGGAATATACAGAGTCACTACAAAAAGAAAAGAAATTGTTGATATTCATCCATTTCAAGAGGTGGAAGATGATCAAGAGTCAATGATACTGAAGGATGAAGTCCAAGGTGCATTGAAGGCATTGGCAAAGAACAAGGCACTCAGAACTGATGGAATACTAATTGAAATCTTCCAACAAACTGAAGAAGCACTAGAGACGCTCACTCATCTATGAAGACAGCTATCTGACCAACTGGCTGGAAGAGATCCATATTTATGCTCATTCCAAAGAGAGGTGACCCAATGGAATGAAGAAATCATTGGACAATGTCATTAATATTGCTTTAAGTAAAACTTTGCTAAACATAATGCAAAAATTGCTGCAACCATATATTGACAAAGAACTGATAGAGGTTCAAACCAAATCCAGATGATGAAGTAGAATGAAGGATATCCTTGATGACATCAGATGGATCTTGGCTGAAAGCATAGAATACTAGACTGATGTTTACCTGTGATTTATTGACTATAAAAAGGCTTTCAGTTGTGTAGATCATGATAAGCTATGGACAACACCGTACAGAATGAGTATTCCAGAACACTTAATTGTGCTGGAATAAAAATAATAAAAATAAAAAATAAAAGGAACCTGTACATAGTTCAAGAGGCAGTTGTTTGACCAGAACAAGGAAACAATGAATGGTTTAATATTAGGAAGGGTGTGCACCAGGTTGCATTCCTTCACCATACTAATTCAATCTGTATGCAGAGCAAATAATTGGAGAAGATGGATTATATTAAGAAAACCATGGCATCACAATTGAAGGAAGGCCTGTGATATGCATATGATACAACCTTGCTTGCTAAAAGTGAAGAATACTTAAAATACTTACTGATGAAGGTCTAAGACTACAGCTTTCAATATGGCTATCATCTCAAAGTAAACAAAAATCATCACAACTGGACCAATAAACAACATCAAGATAGATGGAGAAAAGATTGAAGTTGTCAAAGACTTCATTTTGTTCTGATAAACCATCAGCATTCAAGGAAGCAGCTGTCAAGAAATCTAACGATGTATTGCATTGGACAAATCTGCTACACAAGATTTCTTTAAAATATTGTAAAGCAAAGATGTCAGTTTGAGGACTGAGGTGAGCCCGATCCAAGCCAAGGTATTTTCAATAACCTTGTATGCATGTGAAAGATGGACAATGAATAAGGAAGTCTCTAGAAGAATTGATGCATTTGAATTATAGTGTTGGAGGAGAATATTAAAAGAACCACAGAGTACCCAAAAGAACAAACCATCTGTGTTGTAAGAAGTACAACCAGAATATTCCATGGAAGCCAGAATGGCCAGACTTTGTCTGTCATACTTTGGACATATTGTCAGGAGGGACCAGTCTTCTTCAATAATAACATAATAACAATTATGTTATAACATAATAACATAATAACAATTGTGAGTTTGGTGCAGGACCAGGAAGTGTTTTGTTGTGCTGTGCATAGGGTCGCTATGGGCTAGTACCTACTGACGGCAACTAACAATAACTATCAGCCTATCAAACCGACAATCTCAATGTTGAGAGTATATTGAGCTATTTCTACTAATAATTATGGGATTAAAAGTGTGGACAAAAGTATTTATTAAAGCTTTTTTTTTGGCAGAGAAATCAGGAGCAAATATACTCACAGTATTTAATAGTTCATTTCCTCTCCTGTACTATATATATTAAAAAAAGATATATATGGAATATAGAAAAGGTTGGGAACAACGTAAAAAGCATTTGCAAAGTTTCAAAATCATAGGTGAAAACACATTTTTTCCTCTGGAAACGTTCCCCCAAACTGTAACTAATAATGGTGTCTCTTACCACTTCCACCCACTTCTGCAGCTGTTTTGCCACCTTTGCCATCTGCTTTTTACACAAATCATGTCTTTTAAGTTTTTTAATCTTCTAAATGGTGATGCCTTCCTTTTTTGGATTCTGATAATAATTAATTAATTTGCTAATTAATTAATCTCACCCTTCTTCAGATATTGAAAATAACCTATTATACACCCAAGTTTCAAATATCAGATTACAACTATCATGTGTTAACACAATTTCATACTACTGGAATACTGGCTTGTTGTTTTTTGTTGCTTTTAGGTGCCATTGATTCTGTACCAACCCTTAGTGACCTTATGTATAGCAGAACAAAGCACTGCCCTATCCTGCACCAACCTCACAATTGTTGCCACATTTGAGCCCGTTGCTTCTGACACTGCGCCAGTTTTTGTTGTTGGGGGTCTTCCTCTTTTTCTCTGACCTTCCACTTTACTAAGCATGATGTCTTTCTCCAGGGACTGGCCCTTCCTGATAATATATCCAAAGTATGAGAGACGAAGTCTGGCCATCCTGGCTTCTAAAGAGCATTCTGGCTGTACTTCGTCCAACACAGATTTATTTGTTCTTTTGGGGGTCCATAGTACTTTTAATATTCTCTTACATACATCAATTCTTCTCTGGTTTTCCTTATTCAATGTCCAACTTTTGCATGCATATGAGGTTATTGAAAATATCATGTCTTGGGTCAGTTGCACTTTAGTCTTCAAACTGACATCTTTGACCTTGAACACTTAAAAGAAGTCTTGGGCAGCAGATTTGCCTAATGCAATATTTCATTAAATTTCTTGAATGCTGCTTCTATGAATGTTGAGGGTTTATGCAAGCAAAATGAAGTCTCTGACAACTCCAGTTTTTTCTCCATGTATCTTGATGTTATTTATTGGTCCAGTGTTGAGGATTTTTGTTTTCTTTACATTGAGATGCTAGCCATACTGAAGGCTGTAGTCTTTGTTCTTTATCAGTAAATAGTGTAAGTCCTCTTTGCTTTCAGCAATCAAGTTGCATCATTTGCATATAACCCATGTTATCAGCTTATTTGCTCAGCATACAGATTGAATAAGTATGGTGAAAGAATACAACCCCGGCTCATAACTTTCCTGATTTTAAACCATTCAGTGTTTCTTTGTTCTGTTCAAACAACTGACTCTTGGTTTATGTACAGGTTCCTCATGAGCATAATTAAGTGTTCTGGAATACTCATTCTGTGCAATGTTGTCCATAGCTTGTCATGATCCACACAATCAAAAATTTTTACATAGTCAATAAAGCACATGTAAACAAAAACATATTGACTACGCAAAGGCTTTTGTGTGGATCATGACAAGCTATTGTTGTTTGAACAGAACATGGGAACACTGAATAGTTTAAAATTAAGAAAGGTGTGTGACAAGGTTGTATTCTTTCACCATACTTATTCAACCTGTATGCTGAGCAAATAATCCGAGAAGCTGGGTTATATGAAGAAAATGTGGCATCAGGATTGGAGGAAGACTCATTAACAATCTGTGATATGCAAATTATACAACCTTGCTTGCTGAAAGTGAAGAGGACTTAAAATACTTACTGATGAAGATCAAAGAGCACAGCCTTCAGTATGGATTGCATCTCAATGTAAAAAAAACAAAAATCCTCCCCACTGGACCAATAAACAACATTCTTATCAATGGAGAAAAGACTGAAGTTGTCAAAGACTTCATATTTCTTGGATCAATTATCAACCCTCATGGAAGCAGCAGTCAAGAAATTAAACGACATATTGTATTAGGCAAATCTGCTGCACAAGACCTTTTTAAAATGTTGGAGAGCAAAGATGTTAGATTGAGGACTAAGGTGTGCCTGACCAAAGCCATGGTATTTCCAATAACCTGATATGCATGTGAAAGCTGGACAGTGAATAAGTAAGATTGTAGAAGAATTGATGCTTTTCAGTTATGGTGTTGGAGGAGAATATTGAAAGTACCATGGGCTGCCAAAAGAACAAATAGCTCTGTGTTGGAAGAAGTGCAGCCAGAGTGCTCTTTTGAGGCCAGTATGGCCAGACTTCATCTCTCATACTTTGGACATATTGTCAGAAGAGACCAGTCACTGGAGAGGGATCTCATGTTTGGTAAGGTGGAGGATCAGAGAAAAAGAAGAAGACCCCCGGAGAGATGGATTGGCAAAGTGGCAGTATCAATCGGTTCAACCATGGTAATAATTGTGAGGTTGGCCCAGGACCAGGCAGTGTTTCATTCTGTTGCGTATAGGTTTGCTATGAGTCAGTAGTGACTAGATGGCACTTAACAACAGCAAACATCTTTCTGGTATTCTCTTCTGTCATCCAAAATCTGACATCAGAAATGATATCCCTTGTTTCACGCCCTCATCTGAATTCAGCTTGGAATCTGGCTGTTCCCTGTCAGTGTAATGTGACAACCATTTTAAGTTATCTTTAGCAAAATTCTTTTTGCATGTGATTTAAATGATATTTTCCAATGATTTCTGCATTCCATTGGGTCACCGCTCTTTAGAATGGGTACAAATATGGATCTCTTCTACTCAGTTGGCCAGGAAGTTATCTTCCAAATTTCCTGACATAGATGAGTGAGTGCCCCAAGCACCGCATCTATTTGTTTAAATATTTCAATGTGTACTCTGGCAATTCCTGGAGCCACATTATTTGTCAATGTCTTCAATACACTTTGGGCTTCTTCCTTCAATATCATTAGCTCTTAATCATATGCTACATCTTAAAATGATTAAACATCTATCCTTTCTCTTTTGGTAGAGTGACTCTGTGTGATTCTTCCATCTTCTTTTGATGCTTTCTGTATCATTCAATATTTTGCCCATTGTTGTTGTTAAGTGCTGTCGAGTCAGTTCCAACCCATAGCAACCCTGTTTAGGGTTTTCCAGGTGAGCTTGAACTGCTGACCTTGCAGTTCAAATGACTCTGCAGTCTGGCGCATTAACACACGTGCCACATGTTGTTGTTAAGTGACATTGAGTCAGTTCCAACCCATAGCCACCCTGTATAGGGTTTCCAAGAAGCCACTGGTGAGCTTGAACCACTGACCTTGCAGTTCAAACACTTTGCCATCTGATGCAGTAACCCACATCACCACACCAGGACTCCAACAAATAGGCTTGAAATTTTTCTTCAGTTTTCTTAGCTTGAGAAATGCTAAAGCTAAGGATTGTGTTCTTCCCTTTTGGTTTTCTAACTCCAGGCCAATGAACATTCCATTATACTATTTTACTTTATTTTCTCACACTGCCCTCTGACATTTTCTGTTTGTCTCTTTTATCTCATTTCCTCCATAAAGTATTGAAAGGACTTCCATGATCTATTAGAGTATAGAAATCTTCCAGTTTTTTTAGATAAATTTACTGTTACGTACTTATCCCAGAATTATTAACAATTCTTAGCACCCAACATTCTGACAATCCAGAGTTTATTTATGTCCAAATAACAAGCAATTAATATTTACATCAGGATTGGAATACTTGTGTCCCCGTTACTCAAATAATTTTCATGATAACTGTGTGCTACAGGTAAGAACACATTCTTAATTTTCTGTCAGTTCCCAAAGATGGGAAACTAAAGGTTGGGAAGCACTTTCTCATTGTATAGAACAATACTTAGATAGATCGTCATATTTTTTTTTTCGCTATAAATGATTCATAATAACTGTACATATGTTCCAAACTTAAAATAGAATATTTTTCAATAATTATGTTATTCACTATTCACTGAAGATATCTTTTGAGTATAGAAAATTATTCCATTCGTTTTATTGTGGTATAATTTATGAACAATAGAATTTATCAGTTTTAAATGAAAATTTTGATGAACTTTGACAAATGCTTAATAATGTAACCACCACCAAAATCAAGATATAGAACATTTTCATTACCCCAAAAGTTTCCTTGCACCTCTTTGTAGTCAATCTAACCTCCACTCCCAGACCTTGACAACTAATAATCTGCTGTCTGTCACTACAGTTTTACTCTTTCTAGAATTTCATATGAAGTGTAACAATATAGCACATATCCTTTGGTGTCTGTCTTCTTTCACTTAATAATGTTGTTGTCATTAAGTGCTGTGACTTAGTTCCAACATATAGTGACCCTATATAGGTTTTCTGAGGCTTTACAACTTTATAGGAGCAGAAAGCTTCATGTTTCTACCAAGGAGCATCTGGTGGGCTCAAACTTCTGACCTTGTGGTTTTCTGTCCAATGCTTATCATATAGACTCACAGTGCTCCTGAAAGCAGAGATATTGTTACATGTTGAGGAGTCAGTTCCAACTTATAGAGGCCCTGTATAGAATTTCTGAGGAGTGACTAGTGGGTTTGAACTGCTGGCCTTGCAGTTAGCAGCCCAATTCTTAATCCTACAACAAATAATAAAGGAATAAGTGTGGTTGTGATCCAATTAAACTTCATTTACAAAAACAGGCATCAGGACAGATTTGGCCTATGGATCATAGTTTGCCGAAGCCCACATTAAGGAGTCCTGGGATAGCCATGTTGGATAAGCACCGGAAATTCTACACAGGAAATTCAGTCAGAACCGACTCAACAGCACTTAACAATGATAACAAGTGCTTTCAGCCTCTATGGTAGAATTGAGTAATTTGGAAAAGCACATGAAGTCTAAATATTTATTAAAAAGTCTAAAATACTATATGACTTTTAACAGAAAAAGTTTACTGATTCCTCACATAACAATGCTTTTGATGTGTGCATCAAAGTCTATTCCTTTTTTATTGTTAAGTAGTATTTCAGTGCTTAGATATATACTTGATGAATGTTTTGAGTTATTCTAGTTTGGGACTTTTATGTATAAAATTGATGTGAATATGCAAAAGACTGCACACAAACATTTTTATTACTCTTTTTTTTGATATTTTATTGTGAATTATATGATAGGTTACATGGGAGAACATAAGTTTTACATTCATTCTATCGTATATTGTTTCATTGCCATGGTTACAATCCCCTCCATGCATCATCAACCAACCAAAGGGTAT
>NW_006408630.1:7765566-7780088 GCF_000296735.1 Chrysochloris asiatica
ACAACAATCAGTTATAGGCTGAAGATGGACTTACAAGCTTTCTATGGTGATTTTTCTGGCTATTCCTTTCTCTCCCCCTCCAGTGTCTATTTTATAATATAATGCAAGAAAAACCAAGATTCAGAAGACTGCCAAGCATCTTAACATTATTCCCCCTTTGCCCCATTCCAACCATGTCTCAATCTCTGTATCCCAGAGCCCTGTAGTTCCAAGGTTGTGCATACATCATTCTTTACCTCTCTCCCACTTAGCCCATTCAAACATGCCTAACTATTCTCCCATTTACTGATGAAGATCAAATCCTCACCACTGGACCAATAAACAACATTCTGATCAATGGAGAAAAGATTGAAGTTGTCAAGGATTTCATTCTTCTTAGATCAACTATCAACACTCATGGAAGCAGCAGTCAAGAAATCAGGCAATGTATTGCATTAGGCCAATCTTCTGCACCAGACCTTTTTAAAGTGTTGAAAAGCAAAGATGGCAGCTTGAGGACTAAGGGGTGCCTGACCCAAGCTATGGTATTTTCAATAACTTCATATGCATGCAAAAGTTGGACAATGGATAAGGATGACCGTAGAAGAATTGATGCCTTTGAGTTATGGTGTTGGAGAAGAATACTGAAAGTGCCATGGGCTGCCAAAAGAACCAATAGATCCATTTTGGAAGACGTGCAGCCAGAGTGGTCCCTCAAGGCCAAGATAGCCAAACTTTGTCTCTCATACTTAAGACATATTGTCAGGAGGGACCAGTCACTGGAGAAGGATATCACATTTGGTAAGGTGAAGGGTCAGAGAAAAAGAGGAAGACCCCCCCAACAAGATGGATTGGCCAAGTGGCAGCATCGATGGACTCAAGTGTGGCAACAGTAGTGAAGTTGGCCCAGGATCAGGCATGTTTCATTCTGCTGTGCATAAGGTCACTATGGGTAGGTACTGACTCATGGCACCTAACAACAACAATAGCAGACAGGTCTAATGAAAAGAGATCGTGATACAATTCTTATGATTCAATGGTGAGTAACTGTTATCATCATTAATTGCAACTGTCACAACTGTAAAGGTTTTGTAACAAAATGGGGGAGTAGTTAATCTTACAGTCCAGAAACAGATGACCCTAGGACCATCAAGGGAGAAGAACACAAGCGGAATGCGGGGCCCTATCCAGTGAAGCAGCAACAGCAGAGATGGAAGTAGAGATGAGGACATGTAGAGAAGGAAATGCTGAGGACTCTAGACTCATGAAAAGAGGGATTGTGTGCTTGAGTCCAGGAAGCAGTTTTGTAAAATGTCCCCTTTGGTTGTTTAAATTATTATATATTTCTGAGTGTTTTTGTGTACATTCCCTCATTCCCCCTCAAAAACAAAAACAAAGGGAATGGAACCATATACTGTTGAATGATGATGCACGGAGGAGATTGTATGCAATGATGAGTATAAAACCACTGTTCTCCCATGTAAACTATCACTCAATTCACAATAAAAACTTAAAAAAAAAAATATTTCAAAAGCTCACATGAAGTACAATGCTATCTTTGGTATGATATTATCGACCTACCTATAAGGAAGACTAGTTAATACAACTATTATTCCAATTTATGCACCAACCACCAAAACCAATGACTAAGATATTGAAGAATTCCACCAACATCTTCCTGGTGTGGCGCTGTCAGCTAATGCGTCAGACTGCAAAGTCATTTAAACTGCAAGGTCAATTAAAGCTCACCAGCTGCTCCTTGGAAACTCTATACAGGGTCGCTATGGGTCAAAATTGACTCACCAGCACTTAACAACAACAGCAACCAACATCTTCAGGAGAAAGATAAGACTTTCTATTCCTACTAAAATTCAAAGCCTCAGTAAAACCTATATAAGGACACTATGTGCCGGAACCTACTCCACAACAACAACAGCAACCAATGTCTTCAGTCTAAAATTGATCATATATGCAATCAAGATGAATTGATAAATACTGGTGATTGGAATGTGAACAGTGGAAACAAAGAGGAAGAATCAGCAGTTGGAAAATATGGCCTTGGTAATAGAAATGATGTTGGAGATTACATGACAAAATTTTGCAAGAGCAATGACTTTTTCATTGCAAATAACTTTTTGCACAGTATTACACAGGGATCCAAATTAGTACATTTGTTGAAAGAAACAATGTTGTTGTTAAATGCTATCTAGTCAGCTCTGACCCATAACGACCCTGTATAGGGTTTCCAAGGAGCATTTGATGAGCTTGAACCACTGACCTTGCAGTTCAAATGGCTTTGCAGTGTGGTGCATTAACCCACAGCACCACACCAGGTCTCCAAGAAATGATGGGGGGGGGGATCAATATCATCAGCTAAATCAAGACCAGAGACTGACTGTGAAACAAACCATCAATGGCTCATATGCAAGTTCACTCTGAAGCTGAAGAAAAATATTTACAAGTTTGCAATAATCAAAATATGATCTTGAATATATCCCACCTGAATTTAGAGACCATCTCAAGAGCAGATTTAATGCAGTGAACACTGACGGCAGAGGAGTTGTGTAATAACATCAAGAATATCATATAAGAAAAAAGTAAAACATCATTAAAAGATTGGTAAGAAAGAGAAGACCACAGTGAATACCAGAAGAAATTCTAAACCTTGTTCTTAAACATAGAGTAGCTAAAGTGACTTGAAGAAATAATGTAGTAAAAGAGATGAACAGAAGATTTCAAAGGACAGCTCAAGAAGATAAAGTATTAAAATGAAATTTTCAAAGATCTGAAGTTATAAAATCACAAGGGAAGGACACGCTTAGCATTTCTTAAGCTGAAAGAACTGTAACAAATATTGAAGCTTCAACTTGCAGTATTGTTGGAGTCTATGGGCAAATATTGAATGATGCAGGAAGCCTCAAAAGAAGATGGAAGGAATACACAAAGTCAATGTACCAAAAGTAATTGGTCAACATATTACTAATATTACTGAACTAATATTACTGAAGGAAGAAGTTTATGCTTCATTGAAGGCATTGGCAAAAAACAAGGTCACTGTAACTAATTGAGTACCAACTGGAATGTTTCAACAAACTGATGCAGGACTGGAATCATTCCCACATTTTTACTAAAAAAAAAAAAAAAAATTGGAAGACAGCTTGCTAGCCAACTGACTGGAAGAAATCCACATTTGTGCTCATTCCAAAAGAACAAAGAAAAAAAGGTGATCCAATGGAACGTGGAAATTATTGAACAGTATTTTTAATATCACAGGAAAATAATTTTTTGCTAAAGATAATTCTGAAAGGGTTGCAGTAGTACTTTGACAGGTTGCTGTCAGAAATTCAAACTGTAATTTGAAGAGGACAGAGAACTAGAGTTATCATTGACTGTGTGATCATATCATTATGAAGAATGAGCATTCCAGAACACTCAGTTGTGCTCATGAGGAACCTGTCCATACACCAAAAGGCAGTTGTCAGAACAAGGGTGTATTGAATGGTTTAAGATCAGGAAAGCTGTGCATCAGAGTTATATCCTTATAACCATACTTATTCAATCTGAATGCTGAGTTACTAAATTTTACTGACACAAATAATATTTTAAAGTTGTTTAAATGTGTATTAGTTATAATGATAGAATAAAAGCTAAAGAAGAGCTCCAGCACTGGGAACAAAAGAAGAACCCAGTTAATGAATGTATCAGGTTCTTGTTCTTGAAGAGCCAGTCCAGTTATTGGAGGAAATTGGTCAGAAAAAAACATCAGCAGGAAGGCTGATGTGATAATGAATCACTGAAACCTGTTGTAGTTAGGTGCCATGAAGTCAATTCCAACTCATAGCAACCTCAGGTACTACAAGAGTAGAATTGCTCCATGGAATTTTCTTGGTTATAATCTTTATCAAAGCAGCCCTGATGGCCAGTGTTTAAAGCATACTGGTGCTAGCTTAAAAATCTGTGGTTTGAATCTACCACCCACTCTATGGAAGAAAGATATGACCGTCAGCTTCAGTAAAGATTACAACCTTCAAAACCCTATGGGGACTGTTCTTTGTACTACAGGATTGCTATGAGTTGCAACTGATCTGACAGCACTGGTTTTTAATCTTTACAGAAGCAGATTGCAAGATTTATTCTCCTGTTGAGTGGTTTAAAATTGCCAATCTAGTTAAGAGTAAATGATGTGTGCCACCCATAGAGCTGAAATACCCTTTAAGATGGATAACCCCCCCGATCATCCCAGAGAATGGAGATGCGTTGAAGGCAGGGACAGTCACATGACTCGCACTCAGAAGGTCACAGGCAGAAAGTCAAAAAGATGTTCATATGTAGTCTATGTTCTATAATTAAATTCAAGACTTAGCTGACTAAACTTGAATACATATTTTAGACAAAATCTAAGGTTTACCTTTGCCAAAAATATTCACTTGAAAAGCTAATCTATTTTTTTGTATGTCTAAACAGTTGTCAAAGATGCCATGAACCATATTAGCATAATTACACTTTTCAAAAATTTCCAAATGTAAGATTCCCATATAAAGACACAGATGAAAATAAATGTCTAAGCATCAAATATAAATGGAACAAGAAAATCTTACCTGTCAATTATAATTATCACAAGTTTCTTTTTATTAAGTCAGCAGATTGTTTTATGCATATTAATGTACACTACAATATTGGAACTGGCATTTATTATACAAGGAAAAGTACTGTATTTAATTATCTTTGTAGCTATAATTTACTTTCTAAATACTTAATGACCTGAATTAAAGTGATGGAAAAAAGTAAACTGTGCAAGCAACCCCTTTGGATAAGTTGTTATGAACAAATACACAAAAATATTTAAGACTAAGACAAGTATACATTGACAGAGAACTTCCAGAGGTTCAAGCCGGATTCAGAAGAGACTATGGAATGAAGGATATCATTGCTGATATCCGATGGATCTTGGCTGAAAGCAAAGAATATCAGAAAGATGTTTACCTATGATTTATTGACTATGCAAAGGCTTTCGATTGTGTGGGTCATGACAAGCTATGGACAACATTGTGAAGTATGAGTATTCCAGAACACATAATTGTGCTCATGAGGAATCTGTACATGGACCAAGAGGCAGTTGTTCAAACAGAACATGGGAACACTGAATGTTTTAAAATTAAGGAAGGTGTGCAACAGAGTTGTATTCTTTCACCATACTTATTCAACCTGTATGTTGAGCAAATAATCTGAGAAGCTGGGTTCTATGAAGAAAAATGTGGCATCAGGATTGGAGGAAGATAAAACCTTGCTTGCTGAAAGTGAAAAGGACTTAAAACATTTACTGATGAAGATCAAAGACCACAGCCTTCAGTATGGATTGCATCTCAATGTAAAGAAAACAAAAATCCTCACCACTGGACCAATAAACAACATTCTTATCAACAGAGAAAAGATTGAAGTTGTCAAGGACTTCATTCTTCTTGGATCAACCAGCAAGATTCATGGAAGCAGCAGCCAAGAAATCAGATGACTTATTGCATTAGGCAAATCTTCTGCACAAGACCTTTTTAAAGTGTTGAAGAGCAAAGATATTAGCTTGAGGACTAAGGTGTGCCTGACCCAAGCCATGGTATTTTCAATAACCTCATATGCATGCAAAAGCTGGACAGTGGATAAGGAAAACCATAGAAGACTTGATGTTTTGAGTTATGGTGTTGGAGGAGAATATTGAAAGTGCCATGGGCTGCCTAAAGAACCAACAGATCTCTTGGAAGAAGTGCAGAGAGAGTGTGTCTTGGAGGCCAGTATGGCCAAACTTCGTGTCTCATACTTTGGACATATTGTCAGGAAGACCCCCAGTGAGATGGATTGGCAAGGTAGCAGCATCAGTGGGCTCAAGTGTGGCAACAATATTGAGGTTGGCCCAGGATCAGGCAGTATTTTGTTCTGCTGTGCATAAGGTCATTATGAGTCTGTACCGACTTGATGGCACCTAACAACAACAATAAGACAACCAGGATTTATAAGAGGATTTCCAAATGTCAAGTATTTTTATTTCATAGCTTCTTTTAAATATTAATCATTATATGTTATTGTTGCTAGGTACCACTGAGTCAGCCCTAATTCATAGCAACCCTATGCACAACAGAATAAATGCCTAGTGTGACACCATACACAAAATTGTTGTTATGTTTGAGCTCATTGTTGCTACCACTGTGTCAGTTTATTTAATTGGGAGTCTTCCTCTTCCTCACTGGCTCTCTAAGGAACATTCTATCTGTACTTCTTCCAAACCAGATTTGTTTGTTCTTCCAATAGTCCATGGTGCTTTCAATATTTTTTGCCAACACTGTAATTCAAATGCGTTGATTCTTCGGGGTCTTCCTTATTTATTGTCTAATTTTCACATGCATATGAGACAATATCATGGCTTGGGTCAGGCACGCCTTAACTGACTTCTTTGATCATTAACACTTTAAGTAGGTCTTTTGTCTTTTATGTTGCAGAAAAACGTATTTTCAATGAATAAGTCATTGGTCTTACAAAATTCTATTATGCGATCTCCAGCATCCTTTCTAACACCAAGACAATATTTTCCAACTGCTGATCCTTCCTCTTTGTTTCCAACTTTCAATTCCTATCACCAGTAATTATCAATGTATCTTGATCACATTTGATCAATTTCAGATCAATGGAGTTTTAAGAATTCTTCAATTTCATCATCACTGACCTTAGTAGTTGGTGTATAAATTTGAATAACAGAGCTTTTAATTGGTCTTCCTTATAGGTATATGGATATTAACCTATCACGAACGACATTGTACTTCAAGACAGATCTTAAAATGCTTTTTGATGATGAATGCAAGTCTTTTCTCTTCAATTTGTCATTCCAGGCAGAGTAAACAATATGATTATCTAATTCAAAATGGGGCCCATCCATTTCAGCTAACCAATGCCTAGGATATAGATGTCCATGTATTCCATTTTATCTTTGACAATTTTCAATTTTCCTAGATTCATATTTCCTACACTTCACTTTCCAATTATTAATGGATGTTTGGTGCTGTTTCTTCTCATTTTGAATTTTTCCCCATCAGCTAATGAAGGTACCAAAAGCTTTGCTCCATCCACATCATTAAGGTCAACTCTACTTTGAGGAGGCAGCTCTATCCTAGATGTATTTTGAGTGCCTTCCAATTTTAGCATTTTATCTTCCATTACTATGTCAGACAATGTTCCTCTGTTATTTATAAGGTTTCCAGTGGCTAACCATTCAGAAGGAGCTCCCATCTCCTTCTTTCTAGTCTGTCTTAGGCTGGAAGCTCACCTGAAACTTGCCCATTATTAGTGACCCTGCTGGTATTTAAAATACTGGTGACAAACTTTCCAGCATTACAGCAGCACATAACATATCCCAGGAAATGGGCCAAAGGTGCTATATCTATTGTTCATCAAGAAAATAAAAGGATCATCTCTGGAGCTGCTCAGAGATCAACAGACGTTTAATGAGAAACAGAGCCTTCTTGATTTCAATGGGTGGGGCCAAAGTTTTCTGGATCTTAAGGGTGGAATGAATCAGCTTGCAAAAATTGGATGCTCACCAACTAGATTCTGGAGTGTGGGACTGTTATAAAGGTTGGCCAGGAAGATAGAGCTGCCACCCAAGGGCAGAAGAACAGGACCTGTGAGTGTCAAGGGAGCAGGGTCACCACTCAAAAACACTGTCAGATATGACAGAAAATGAGCCCCTTAGGTTGGAAATCACTCAAAATAGGATTGAGAAAGAGCTGCTTCCTCCTCAAAGTAGAATTGACTATGATAATGCTTTGTTGTTGTTGTTATGAAGTGTCATCAAGTTGATTCTGATCCATAGCGACCCTGTATTGGGTTTCCAAGGAGCAGCTGGTGAGCTTGAACCACCAAACTTACAATTCAAATGACTTTGCAGTCTGACACATTAGCCCACAGAGCCACACCAGGACTCTTTTATGTTGTTTAAAAAAGACATTTGCAATGAAAACGTCATTTGTCTTGGAAAATTCTGACATAGGCTCTACAGTATCATTTATATCTCTAAGGCCATGTTTTTCAAGTATTGATACTACCTCTTTGTTTGCACCCCTTGCATTCCAATCACCAGTAATCAATACATCTTAATTGTGTGTTTGATCAATTTCAGACTGAAGAAGTTGGTAAAATTCTTCTATTTCTTCATCATTGATTTTACTGGTTGGTGCCTATATGGAATAATGGTCTGCCTTATGTTGTTGTTAAGGGTCGTTGAGTTGGTTCTGACTCATAATGACCCTGCATAGGGTTTCTGAGGATTGGTTGGTGAGCTTGAGTGGATGGTGAGCTTGAACCTCTAGCCTTGCAGTTCAAACCAACCTTGCAGTCCAGTGCATTAACTCACAGCACCACACCATAACTCCTTATTAATTAGTCTGCCTTACATGTATATGGATATTATCCTATCACAGACAGCATTATACTTCAAGATTGATATTGAAATGTTCTTTTTGATAATGAATGTCATGCCATTCCTGCTCAATATGTCATTCCTGGCAAAGCAAACCATGTGATTGTTAGATTCAAAATGGGTAATACTATCCATTTCAGGATATTAATGCTTATTTGTTCCATATCATTTTTGACAACCTCCAAAATGTACTAGGTCCATACTTCATACATTCCATGTTCCAATTATTAATGGATATTTGCAGCTATTCTCCTCATTTTGAGTTGTGCCCCATCAGCAAATGAAAGTCCTGAAAGCTTTGCTCCAATTGCATCATCACGGTTAACTCTACTTTGATGAGGCAGCTGAAGAGCATTTTTAGTGCCTTCCAACCTGAGTTGTTCATCTTCTGGCACTAAATCTGATAATATTCTGGTGCTATTCATCATGTTTCAATATTCAATATTCTATCTGACATGGCTATCTGACAGTGTTCCACTGCTATTCATAAGGTATTCAATGGTTAACATTCAGAGTGGTCTGCTCTCCTTCTTTCTAGTCTAGAAGCTTAACTGAAACCTGTCAACCAGGGATGACACTGTATGTCAAAGTAAAGAAAACAAAAATCCTCACCACTGAACCAATAAATAACACAGAAAAGATTGACACTGTCAAAGACTTCTTTTGCTTGCATCAACCATTATAGCTCATAGAAGCAGCAGTCAAAAATCAAACAATGTATTTCATTCAGCAAATCTTCTGCAAAAGACCTCTTTAAAGTGTTCAAGAGCAAGATGTCAGTTTAAGAAATAAGGAGCACCTGGTCTAAGCCACAGTATTTTCAGCAGCTTCATATACATGTGGAAGTTGAACAGTGAATAAGGAATCCTTGGAAGAATTGATGCATATTTGTTATAGTATTGGGGAAGAATATTGAAAGTACAATGGACTGCCAGAAGAACAAGCAAATATGTTTTAGAAGAATTACAACCAGACTGTTCCTTAGAAGCCAAGATGGCCAGATGTCATCTCTCGTACTTTGGACATATTATTAAGAGGGATAGTGAAAAAAAAGGGATACCCTAATGGATGGATGGGCACAGAAAGAGCAGCAATGGTCTCAAGTACAAAAAGATTGTGAGATTGGCACAGGACTGGGCAGTTATTTGTTCTCTTGTGCATAAGGTAACTATGAATCACAACTGATTCGATGGTACCTAACAGCAGCAACAAATATTCTGCACTGTTTGATTTATACCATGTCAAAATTGCAGTTTGAGAATCTTCAAGGGGCTCAAATTATGTTCCTTGTTTTTGTAGAACAAAAATATCTGAAAGGCAATATTAAGAGTTTAGTGTAGATGGGTTTCCCCACAAAATTCTCATAGGATAGCGCTTGTTACCCTCCAATAATCAGCAGAAACATTGTCCTGATGGACTACTGTAAAATG
Source organism: Chrysochloris asiatica (assembly GCF_000296735.1). Lineage (NCBI taxonomy): Eukaryota > Metazoa > Chordata > Mammalia > Afrosoricida > Chrysochloridae > Chrysochloris > Chrysochloris asiatica. Next base: position 7,775,434 of record NW_006408630.1, read on the forward strand.
GTACATCTCTTTCATATTTTTGGATGGACACAATAGCGGTAACAATGAGCTCAAACATACAAATGATTGTGAGAATTGCAAAGGACCAGACAATGTTTTGCTCTGTTATATATAAGGACACTGTGTTGTTGTTGTTGTCAGGTGCCATCGAGTCAGAACCGACTCATAGCGACCCCATGCACAGCAGAACGAAACAATGTCCGATCCTGGGCCAACCTCACTACCGCTGCCACACTTGACGCCATCAATGATGCCACCTGGCTGATCCATCTCGTTGGGGGTCTTCCTCTTTTTCTCTGACCATCCACCTTACCCAGCATGACATCCTTCTCCAGTAACTGTTCTCTCCGGACAATGTGTCCAAAGTAGGAGAGACGAAGCTTAGCCATCCTGGCCTCCAAGGAGCACTCTGGCTGCACTCACAAGACACTGTGAGTTGGAGCCAAATCCATTGAAAATTGGAACATGGAATGTTGTTGTTGTTGTTGTTGTTGTTAGGTTCCATGGAGTCAGCACTGACTCATAGTGAACTTATGCATAGCAGAATGAAACATACCTGATCCTGGGTCAACCTCACTACTGTTGTCATGCTTGATTCCATCAATGCTGCCACTTGGCCAATCCATCTCGTTGGGGGTCTTCCTTTTTTCTTTGACACTCCACCTTACCAAACATGATATCATTCTCCAGTGACTGGTCCCTCCTGACAATATATCCAAAGTATGAGAGACAAAGTTTGGACATCACGGCCTCCAAGGAGCACACTGGCTGCACTTCTCCCAAAATGGATCTATTTGTTCTTTTGGCAGTCCATGGCACCTCCAATGCATTCAAAGTATGAATCTAGGAAAATTGGAAGTTGTCAAAAATGAAATGCAATATATAAACATTGATATCTTAGGCATTAGTGAGCTGAAATGGACTGGCATTGGCCATTTTGAATCTGACAACCACATGGTTTACCAAGCCGGGAATGACAAATTGAAAAGGATTGGTGTTGCATTCATTGTCAAAAAGAACATATCCAGATCAGTCATGAGGTACAATACTGTCTGTGATAGGATAATATCCATGCACTTAAAGGGAAGACCAGTTAATACCATTATTATTCAAATTTATGCACAATCACCAAAGCCAGTGAGGATGAAATAGAAGAATTCTACCAACTTCTTCAATTTGAAATCAATCAAACATGCAATCAAGATGCATTGATCATTACTGGTGATTGGAATGCAAAGGTTGGGAGCAAAGAGGAAGGATCAATGGTTGGAAAATATGGCCATGGTGATAGAAATTATGTTGGAGATGGCATGATAGAATTCTGCAAAACCAATGATTTGTTTATTTCAAATGCTTTTTTTAGACAGCATAAGAGACAACTATCCACATGGACCTCGTCAGATGGAATACATAGAAATCAAATTGACTACATCTGCAGAAAGAGACGATGGAAATGCTTCATATCATAAGTTAAAAGAAGGCCAGGGAAAGACTGTGGAACAGATCATCAATTGCTCATATACAAATTCAAACTAAAGCTGAAGAAAATGAAAATAAGTCCAAGATAGCCAAAATATGACCTTGAATATATCCCTCCTGATTTAGAGATCATTTCAAGAACAGATCTGATACATTAAACACTAAAGATTGAATATCAGAAAAGTTGTGGGATGACATCAAGAACATCATACAGGAAGAAAGCAAAAAGTCATAAAGAAGATAAGAAAGAAGGAAAAGGTCAAAATGGATATCAGAAGAGACACTGAAACTTGCTCTCCAGCATAGAGATGCTAAAACAAATGGAAGAAATGAGGAGGTAAAAGAACTGAAAAGAAAATTTCAAAGATCAGCTTGAGAAGATAAAGCCAAATATTATAACAAAATGTGCAAAGATCTGGAATCAGAAAACCAAACAGGAAGACCATGCTCAGCATTTCGCAAGCTGTGGGAACTGAAGAAAAGACTCAATCCTCAACTTTCATTATTGAAAGATTCTCTGGGCAAATTGTTGAATGATGCAGAAAACACTAAAGGAAGATGGAAGGGATGGTGGCTAAGGTGGAGGTGCAGTTAGAATCACCATCAGAAATATCACAGAATACCAGGCAAAGCAGATTCAGGGCAGCAGTCCAAAACTCGGAACTACATAGATAGAAATATTTAAAGTTTTGAAGACTTATAGCTAGTGGAATGTGTAGCAAAAGTAAGATATCATGTACTTTTGATCTGCTGGGCTCAGCAGTCCAGAGCCAACAACTTGGGTGAGACAAATAACATGCATTGGAAACCACATGGGCAATGCCACAATGGAACCAAAGGAAATCAAAAGAATAATAACAGAATTCTACGAAGAGTTGTACTCCAATAAATTTGAAAACTCAGCAGAGATGGATACATTTTTAGAAAAAGACGACCTACCTAAACTTTTACACAGTGAAGTAGAAAACCTGAACAAACCCATAATAAAAGAAGAAATTGATCTGGTCATCAAAAAACTCCCAACCAAAAGAAATCCAGGCTTACTTGGCTTCATTGGTGAGATCTACTAAACATTCAGGGAAGAGCTGTCACCAATTCTACTAAAATTATTCCAGAATATAGAAGAGGATGGAAAACAGACTAATAACACTTTATGACGCAAGCATAACCCTCATACCAAAAACAGGGAAGGATGTCACTAAGACAGAAAATTATAGACCAATATCCCTCATGAACATATGTGCAAAAATTCTCAATAAAATCCTAGCCAACAGAATCCAGCAGCACATCTAAAATATAATACTTAAATATATATATATAAAACATCATGATCAAGTGGAATTCATATCAGGGATGGAATGATGGTTCAACATTAGAAAAATTATCAATGTAATTCACCATATAAATAAGGAAAAAGAAAAGAGCCACATGATCATATCAATTGATGCAGAAAAGGAGCTTAACAAAATCCAACATCCATTCTTAATAACAACACTCAACAAAATAGGAATTAAAGGGAAATTCCTCAACATAATTAAGAGCACACATACAAAACCAACAGCCTGCATTACTATCAATGGAGAGAAACTGAAAACATTCCCTCTGCTAAGAGGAACCAGACAAGGATGCCCTTTGCCACCACTCCTATTCAATATTGTGCTGGAAGACTTAGCCAGAGCTATATGGCAAGACAGGAAAATTAAAGGCATCCAAATTGGCAAAGAGGAAGTAAAACTCTATTTACAGACTATATGAGCCTATACATAGAAAACCCCAAAGACACAGTAAAAAAGTTACTAGACCTCATTGGAAGATTCAGCTAAGTGGCAGGATATAAGATCAACATACAAAAATCAGTTGGATTCCTCTATACCCAAAACGACAGTGCTGAAAAGGACATTAGGAAAGCAATACCATTTACAATAGTCACCCAAAGGATGAAATATCTAGGAATAAATGTAACCAGAGAAACAAAGGACTCATACAAAGAAAACTATAAAACACTACTACAAGAAACCCAAAGAGACCTACAAAAATGGAAGAATGTGCCTTGCTCTTGAATAGGAAGACATAACATTGTGAAAATGGCAATATTGCCCAAAGCAACTTACACATATAATGCAATCCAAATCCAGATTCCAACGACATTCTTCAAAGAGATGGAAAAACAATTGCAAACTTTATATGGAAAGGAAAGAGACCCAGGATAGGCAAAGCACTGCTTAAGAAGAAGAATAAGGGTGGGAACCTCTCAAACCCTGACTTCAAAATTTACTACATGGCTACAGTGGTCAAAACTGCTTGGTACTGGCATAATGAAATATACATTGATCAATGCAACAGAATCGAGAATCCAGAAATTAACCCATCCACATACAGCCAACTAAATTTTGACAAAACACCTAAGTATATTGCATGGGGGGAGGGGGGGTGATAATCTCTTCAACAGATGGTGTTGGCAGAACTAGAAAGTGATATGCAAAAGATTGAAACAAGACCTTCATCTCACATTATACAAATATCAACTCATCATAGATGAAAGACCTAAATGTGAATCCCAGAATTATTAAGGACATCAATGAAAAAATAGGGACAAATGTGAGGGCACTAATTCAGGGACTGGTCAGCATTTCTCAAGCTGGGTGAACTGAAGAAAAAATTCAAGCTTTGACCTTCGTTATTGAAAGATTCTCTGGGCAAATTATTGAATGATGCAGAATGCATCAAGAGAAGATGGAAGGAATACACTGAATCATTGTATCAAAAGGAAATGGTTAATGTTCAACCATTTCAAGAGGTACCATATGAACAAGAGCCAATGATACTCAGGGAGGAAGTCCAAAGTGCACTGAAAGAATTGGCAAAGAACACGGCACCAGGAATTGATGGAATAAAAATGGAAACCTTTCAAGAAAGTGAGGCAGAACAAGAGGCACTCACTCATCTATGCCAAGAAATTTGGAAGACAACTATCTGGCTGACTGGTGGGAAGAGATCCATATTTGTGCCCATTCCAAAGAAAGGTGACCCAATGGAATGCGGAAATCATTGGACAATCTCTTTGATATCTCAAGCGAGTAAATTTTGCTAAAGGTAATACAGAAAAAGCTACAATCATACATTGACAGAGAACTTCCAGAGGTTCAAGTCGGATTTAGAAGAGACCATGGAATGAG
>NW_006408630.1:7780639-7802986 GCF_000296735.1 Chrysochloris asiatica
GAAAAGATTGAAGTTGTCAAGGACTTCATTCTTCTTGGATCAACTATCAACACTCGTGGAAGTAGTAGTCAAGAAATCAGATGACGTATTGCATTGGGCAAATCTGCTGCTTTTTAAAGTGTTGAAGAGCAGAGATGTAAGCTTGAGGACTAAAGTGTGCCTGACCCAAGCCATGGTATTTTCAATAACCTCATATGGATACGAAAGCTGGACAGTGAGTAAGAAAGATCGTATAAGAATTGATGCCTTTGAGTTGAGGTGTGGGAGGAGAATACTGAAGGTGCCATGGACTGCCAAAAGAACCAATAAATAGATCTGTTTTGGAAGCAGTGCAGCCAGAGTGCTCCTTGGAGGCCAAGATGGCTAAGCTCTGTCCCTCATACTTTGTACATATTGTCAGGAGGGAACAGTTGCTAGAGAAGGATGTCATGCTGGGTAAGATGGAGGATCAGAGAAAAAGAGGAAGACCCCCAATGAGATGGATTGGCCAGGTGGCATCATTGATTGCGTCAAGTGTGGCAGTGGTAGTGAAGTTGGCCCAGGATTGGACGTTGTTTTGTTCTGCTGTGCATGGGGTCGCTATGAGTCGGGTCCAACTGGATGGCACCTGACAACAACAACAACAACAATTCAGGGAATGCACGGACTACCTAACATTTTGAAAACTACACAAATAAAAGTAGACAAAATAGATGATTGGGGCATACTAAAAATTAAAAACTTTTACTCACCAGAAGAGTAAAAATGGAATCCACAGAATGGGAAAAAATCACTCCACCTTACCCAACATGATATCCTTCTCCAGGGACTGGTCCCTCCTGACAATATGTCCGAAGTATGAGAGACAAAGTTTGGTCATCTTGGCCTCCAAGGAGCACTCTGGCTGCACTTCTTCCAAAATGGTTCTATTGATTCTTTTGGCAGCCCATGGCAGTTTCAATATTCTCCTCCAACACCATAACTTAGCCATTGTTTTTGTTGCTGTTGCTAAGTGCTGTCGAGTTGGTTCCGACCCATAGCGACCCTGTATAGGGTTTCCAAGGACACGCCGGTGAGCTTGAACCACCAACTTGCAGTTCAAATGGCTTTGTAGTCTGGCTCATTAATCCACAGCACCACACCAGGACTCCAGCTTAGCCATTAGAAAGATGCAAATCAAAACAACCATGAGATATTATCTCACACCAGCAATAACAGCAAAGATAAACCTTGCTTGCTAAAAGTGAAGAGGATTTAAAATGCTTGCTGATGAAGATTAAAGACCACTACCTTCAGTATGGATTACATTTCAGTGTAGTGAATACAAAATTCCTCACCAATGGACCAATAAACAACATTCTTATCAACCGAGAAAAGATTGAAGTTGTCAAGGACTTCATTCTTCTTGGCTCAACTATCAACACTCATAAAAGCAGCAGTCAAGAAATCAAATGACGTATTGCATTAGGCAAATCTGCTGCACAAGACTTTTTTACAGTGTTAAAAAGCCAAAATGTCAGCTTGAGGACTAAGGTGAGCCTGACCCAAGCCATGGTATTGTCAATAACCTCCTATGCATGTGAAAGTTGGACAGTAAATAAGGAAAACCATAGAAGAATTGATCCTTTTGAGTTATGATGTTGGAGGAGAATATTGAAAGTGCCATGGGCTGCCTATAGAACCAATAGATATGTGTTGGAAGAAGTGCAGCAAGAGTGCTATTTGGAGGCCAAGATGGCCAAACTTCATCTCTCATAATTCGGACATATTGTAAGGAGGTATCAGTCACTGGAGAGGATCTCATATTTGCTAAGGTGGAGGGACAGAGGATAAGAGGAAAACCCCCAGAGAGATGGGATGGCCAAGTGGCAGCATCAATGGGCTCAAGCGTGGCAACAATAGCAAGGTTGGTCCAGGATTGGGAAGTGTTTTGTTCTGCTGTGCATAAGGTAGCTATGAGTCAGCACTGACTCGATGGCACCTAACAACAACAACAAAGGTCAATCAAAACACTAAGGAGCCAAAATGGAATCGGAGATAACTCTTCCAAAATTACTTTCTTTGTTTTGTCATCAACCAGTTATTGACTGACTGCAGGAGTGCTGGCATTCCATAAAATGTTAACAAATGTAGTTTAGCAAACTTTATATAGGATTACATCAAGAAAACCACCAGAAACACAAATGTCTTTTTCATTAATATTAAGCAGTGTGTAAAAATCAACATGATTTTCAACAGGAAACTGCTAGAAATTCAAGCTAGACTCAGAACAAGGTGTGGAACTAGGGATATCATTACTGATATAAGATGGATCTTCACTGAAAGCTGAGAATATCAGAAAGAAGTTCACGTGTGATTTAATGACTGTGCAAAAGCTTTTGATTCTGTGAATCATGACAAGTTATTGATAACACTGCAAAAAACAGCAATTCTAGAATATGAAATTATGTTCATGAGGAACTTGTACATAGGCCAGAGGTGGGGACACTTTTTTCTGCCAAGTGCCATTTGGATATTTATAACATCATTTCGGGCCATACAAAATTATCAACTTAAAAATTGGCCTATTATATTTAATCAAACATTTAATTAACTCACCCCTAATATGATAGCTGGAGTCCTGGTGTGGTGGTGTGGGCTAATGTGTCAGACTGCAGTCATTTGAACTGCAAGGTGGTTGGTTCAAGCTCACCAGCTGCTCCTTGGAAATGCTATACTGAGTCACGATGAGCTGGAATTGGCTTGACGGCACTTAACAACAACAATATGATGGCTGGAACTGTGGTTGCCTTGACTGGGCCAGACCAAATCATTTTGCAGTCTTATACCATCCACTGGCCAGACATGCCCCACCCCTGGCATAGGCCAAGAGGCAGCCATTCGAACAAAACAAGGGATACTGAATGGTTTAAAATGAGTAAAGTTGCGTAACAGTGTTGTATGCTTTCACTATGTTGTTGTTAAGTGACGTTGAGTTGGTTCCCACCCATAGCGATCCTGAACAGGATTTCCAAGGCTGTAAATCTTTACGGGAGCAGAAAGCCTCATCTTTCTCCCGCGGAGCAGCTGGTAGTGTCAAACTGCTAACCTTGCGGTTCGCAGCCCGATTCGTAACCACTAGCTACCAGAGTTATGCTGAGCAAATAATCCAAGAAGCTGGATTGGAAGAAGACTCATTAACAGCCAGTGATATGGAGATGATACAACCTTGCTTGCTGAAAGTGAAGAGGACTTAAAATACTGTTGAAGATCAAAAACTACAGCGTCCAGTATGGACTGTACCTCAATGTGAAGAAAACAAAAATCTTCATAACTGGACCAATTAATAACATCATGATTAGTGGTGGGGGGGAATGAAATTGTCAAAGACTTCATTTTCCCTGCACTCAGAATCAACATTTATGCAAGCAACAGTCAAAAAATCAAGCAATATATTGCATTAGGCAAAGCTGCTTCACAAGACCTCTTCTCAGTGTTCAAGAGCAAAGATGTCAGCTTGAGGACTAAGGTGCACCTGACCCAAGCCATGGTATTTTTAACAGCCTCATATGCATGTGAAAGTTGGACAGTGAATAAGGAAGATCATAGAAGAATTGATGCACTTGAGTTGTGGTGTTGGAGAAGATTGACAGTACTATGACTTGAAGGCACTTAACAACAACAACAAAATGGACTGCCAAAAGAACAAACAGGTCTGTGTTGGAAGAAGTACAGCCAGAATGCTCCTTAGAAGCCAAGATGGTGAGACTTTGCGTTTCATAATTTGGGCATGTCATTAGGACGCACCAGTCCCTGGATAAGGACATCATGTTTGTTAAAGTGGACGGTCAACAAAAAAGAGGAAGACCCTAAGAAAATGGATTGGCACAATGGCAGCAGCAATAGGCTCAAATATAACAATTGTGAGGATGCTGTTGGACCGGGCAGTGTTTCATTCCTGGTATGGTGCTATAGGAACAGCACTGGACTATATAAAACGTATGGTCTGCAGTTCAAACCCACCAGCTGCTCCTCAGAAACCCTATACAGTTTGCTAGGAGTCGGAACCAACTAAACAGCACTAAACAACAGCAAATGTATTTATGGATATATATGGATGTTTTTTACGTCGGAACCAACTAGACAGCACTAAACAACAGCAAATGTATTTATGGATATATATGGATGTTTTTGACAAATGGATCATTAAATGCAAAAGAAGGAGTAGCAAGAGATAAAACTAGAAAACTAAGCTGGAGCATATCACTGGTAGTGGTGGTGGTTATATACAGTAGAATCGGTTCTGACTCACAGCAACCTTCTGTAGGGTTTCTGAGGCTGTAAATCTTTAAGGAAGTAGTAAGCCTCACCTTTCTCCTGGTAGATGTGCTGATAGATTCAAGCTGTTGACCTTGCTGTTAGCAGCCCAGTGCATAACTCACTATGCTACCAGAGCTCCTTTGGGGCATATCGTGGATAGCCATATAATTCCTAAAATAAAGATATGAAATTTAAACTGTACATATTGGGAAATACTGAAAAATTTTGAGAGCAGAACTGCAAGTTATATGTATCAGACATGGTAACTATTGTAAAGAGATTGGGTGTGGCTATGGGGTGTCAAGACTTGAGACTAGGAGACAAATTAAGAGATAGTGCATTAGTACGGGTGGTCCCTGACTTATGATGTATTCAACTTAGAACAAACCACACTTAGGTCTGTCTTGAGCATTAGTAATAGATACTACATACAATATTGCAGCTACATACAGTATATAATTTGCTGATATTTATCATCCTCAAATGTTCATTTGCTGATGTTCATTTTTGATCATTTATAATTTAAAATACTGTTATGTTTATTAAATTACTGATAAAAAAAAAAAGCCATCACAATAAGAACTAAAAAAAAAAAAAATGGATATTCAATTTACATCAAAAGTGACTTACAATGGATTCATTAAAATGGAAAACTATTATAAATTGTGAACTACCTGTACATGTGATAGACCATAAGGAACTGAACTACTTCAATGAGGGTGAGTTGAAGTTGAGAAAAAAATAAAACAGATATTTTTAAGTGTGAATCAAGGGGGTTGGAAATCTGACTTGAAAGTGAAGATAAAAAGAGGAATCTAGGTTTTTTTGGGTTTTAGCTTGAACTAACTGGACAGACTGCTGTGCAATTAGTGAAAAGAGGAAGAATAGCACCTCCTAAACTGAGGAACTCTGGTAGCATAGTGGTTATGAGTCAGACTGCTAATCTCAAGGTCAGAAGTTTAAAACTACCAGCAGTTCCATGAGAGAAAGATGAGGCTTTCTATTCCTGTAAAGATTATTGTCTCGGAAACCCTATACACAGTCATTATGAGTTGGGACTGACTCCATGTCACATAATCACTACCACCACTACAAACAAAGGATGAAAAAGTCTATCAGTATATTAAGATCCCAATCCCTACTGATGATAGCATCTGACATGTATAGTAATGGTGTGAACATGTAATTTGGGGCACAGTCACCTTGCCAAACTCTCAGGACACCTATAAGGGGCTCCTAGACATGCTGTGGTTTTTGGTCTAGTTCCATGCCAAGACTTTTATTTTATCCCCTGCTATCAAACTACAGAACATGGGAACACTGAATGGTTTAAAATTAAGAAAGGTATGCGACAGGGTTATATTCTTTCACCATACTTATTCAACCTGTATGCTGAGCAAACAATCCAAGAAGCTGGGTTATATGAAGAAAAACATGGAATCAGGATTGGAGGAAGACTCATTAACAACCTGTTATATGCAGATGATACAATCTTGCTTACTAAAAGTGAAGAGGACTTAAAATACTTAAAATACTTTGATGAAGATCAAAGACTACAGCTTTTGGTATGGATTGCATCTCAAAGTAAAGAAAACAAAAATCCTCACCACTGGACCAATAAACAGCATTCTTATCAATGGAGAAAAGACTGAAGTTGTCAAGGACTTCATTCTTCTTGGATCAACCAGCAACACTCACGGAAACAGCAGTCAAGAAATCAAACAACGTATTGCACTAGGCAAATCTGCTGCACAAGACCTTTTTAAAATGTTGAAGATCAAAGATGTCAGCTTGAGGACTAAGGTGTGCCTGACCCAAGCCATGGTATTTTCAATAACTTCATATGCCTGCAAAAGCTGGACAGTAAATAAGGAAAACAGTAGAAGAATTGATGCTTTTCAGTTATGGTGTTGGAGGAGAATATTGAAAGTGCCATGGGCTGCCAAAAGAACCATTAGATCTGTTTTTGAGAAAAGTGCCACCAGAGTGCTCTTTGGAGGCCAGGATGGCCAAACTTTGTCTCATACTTCAGACATATTGTCAGGAGGGACCAGTTGCTAGAGAAGGATATCATGGTTGGTAGGGTAGAGTGTCAGAGATAAAGAGGAAGACCCCCATTGAGATGGATTGGCAAAGTGGCAGCATCAATGGGCTCAAGTGTGACAACAACTGTGAGATTGGCCCAGGACCAGGCAGTGTTTCATTCTGCTATACATAGGGTCTCTATGAGTTGGTACCGATTCGATGGCACCTAAGAACAACAACAACATCAAACTACACCAGATTTCTTTCACTCACAGGCAACTGGAAAACTAGACAATATTAAACAAAAGAATGAATTAATTAATGAGAAAGGCATACAGGTTCTCTTCCTTTTTTTTTTTTATCATATAGCTCCATCTTTCAAACAAGAAAATAATTGCCCGGGGTATTATTTGATAAGTACTATAAAAGAGAGAGCACGAATAACATTCTCATTGGAATTTTCATTAATATTTAAATGTAAACCAAAGGGGAAAAATTGTATTTTCCCCCCTTTAATGTTTAATATGCCCCAGGATATAGTTATTATTACTCTGCTATTTAATTATAACTCATCTCAGTTCTGTGAGTTTATTCTGCCAGAGATTTCATTCAAGGTGATTTATTAACTTTTACAGTTTTTTTATGATGCCATCACTAAACAAACCTTTTAAAAATATATAAATGTTTTATTTTAAAAGCTCCCAAGCAACTTGGTTCATTTTATCAAAAACCACCAGATTTTGGAATGCCTTTAATTTGTTATTTACATTGCTTTACTGAGATTTTTTTAAATTTGGTAAATACTTCCTGGTAAATTGCTTGAATCTGTTCTTAATAAGTATGAATTCATTTATATTCTTGTGTATTTCATAATACCAAGCAGGGACTCAGACTCATCTCCCGAGATTGTTACTGGGAGATACAAAAAAGATCCCTGGGACTTAGCTGTCTTCTGTTTGTTGCCAGTAGGGCATTGTCACAGGTGAAACTGACTGGGCTGGAGGTAGGATCACTAACAAATCCCATCTTATTAGCAACTTAGCCAAGAAAATCGGGTCAATACATTTATCTAAATGTGTATGCAATTAAATTATGCAGATATTATTGCCAGTGTTGGTTTTATCTGAAAATCAAAAATCTTGATGCCCTGATAAATTTCATAGTCACAAAACTTAGTACAAAAAAGACTCAAATGATGGGAGCTTTCACAAAATTCTGTCTTACAGAGTGAAAGACCTCTTCTGACTTTAAAATGAGAATTGTTTTTTATCATAGGAGTAATACAAAATGTGATACTTAAGGGTTTATTGCAACTTTTTATTTTGTCCCAATATATCTTAAGGTCATGACCTTCTCCTGGCTTTTAAGCACTATACTGTTATATTGTTGTTGTTAAGTGCTGTCAAGTAGGCGCTGACACATAGCCATGCTATTTAGGGTTTCTGAGGAGCGGCTGGTGAGCTTGAACCACCGACCTTGCAGTTCAAACTGATCTTGCAGCCCAGCACATTAACCCACAACGCTATACCAGAAAGGCATTTTCACCTTTGAGCAAACAAGGCCATCAGACATTCTTGTGGAAATGTCTCTAGCACTCATTCTGATTTGGGGTGCATAATTTTGCAAACACTTTGCAAGTAAAATCTAGCAAACACTTTTCTGTATTATATTTGCTATAATATAATATAGCAAACACTTTTCTAGAATATAGCAAACACTTTGCTTCACTGGTGACAGAATTCTAAACTAAACCTTAAATTGAAGTGATTAACTGTTTCACAAAGCTGGTCATAGGTTAGCTCGTATTTATACACTTAGCATTTCTTCTTAAAGTAGACTTCCACCATTTTACAGGTAAAGTTGAACTTTATTTTTTGCAAGTTATTATATATTTTATCAATAATTCCAAATATTCCTATCTGTAATATTTTAGAATATTTATCAAAGGTTGAAGTCAGTTGAGGTAAATATATTTTTCCAAGTGCTAAGTTTTGCTTACTCTAGTTAAAAGCCACAGAAATTTGAGATTTTAGAATTCCAAAAGTTTAATTCTATCCAGAATATTTTAATACCTGACTTTTCCTTAATGCTTGGTACACTATAATGCTAGAAGTGTATTTTTCCTTGGATAGCTGTAATGCTTTGAATAATCTGCGAACCCATATTGTTGTTAGGTACCATACAGTCAGTTCTGACTAATAGTGACCCTATGCTCAACAGAATGAAAAATACTGCCTGGTTCTACCCCATCCTTACAATTGCTGTTTAAGCCCACCATTGCTGTCACTATGTCACTCCGTCTCATTGGGAGTCTTCCTCTTTCTCTGACCCTCCAGTTTACCAAGCATGAGGTTTCCTTTGGGGATCAACCTCCTGGCAACATGCCCGGTCCTGGGCCAACCTCACAATTGTTGCCATGTTTGAGACCACTGATGCTGCCACTTGACCAATCCGTCTCTCTGTGGGTCTTCCTCTTTTTCTATGACCCTCCACCTTACCATATAACTTTCAAATAAATTATTGTTTAGGCTTAAACTTATTGAACTACGTGCCCTAGACAACAAAGTAATTTGAACTTCAAGGTTGGCAGTTTAAGCTCAATAGACCCTTCTCACAAACCCTATATAGGGTCACTATGGATCAGAACCTTCTTAATGGCATTTAACAACAACAATATACCATGAGCAAAAGAAAGACATAGGCAATAGGTTTGAAGCATTTAGATGATTCTCCTCTATGAGAGTCAATAAAACAAAGCACATGTTAGCCACACACAAAACTGTCTCTGAACACTACAGAGACAGAAGAATCATCACTCACTATTGGGAATCTCTTTTTCATTCCCATTTTATTATCATCATAAAGAAAATGCTTAGAAAAACAAAGCATGCTCTTCAAGAAAAGATACTTGTATGCATAATATATAAAGACCTTCTATAGCTCAATCATTATTAGACTGTGAACCACAGCTGCTCTGAGGGAGAAAAATGAGGCTTTCTGGTCTCACAATGATTTGCAGTCTTGGAACCATATACAGGATCACTATGAGCCAAAACTGACTCGATGGCACTTAACAAAATAAACATCATAGCTCAATCATGGAATCCTAGTGTGGCTGTAGGATAAATACTAGACAGCTAACTGCAAGATGGGCAGTTCAAACTCACCAGCAACTCCCTGGGAACTCTATACAAGTTCTCTATGAGTAAGAACTAAACCTGTCTGCGAAAATGTGCAGACAGTATGCTTCTTAGAAATGAGAATGGTATGATTTAATATCTTCTACTTCATACCATATATGATCTCTTTCTCCAGCAAGTGGTCCCTCCTGACAATATGTCCAAAGTATGAGAGACGAAGTTGGCCATCTTGGCCTCCAAGGAGCACTCTGGTTGTACTTCTTCCAACACAGATCTGTTTGTCCATGGCTTGGGTCAGGCTCACCTTAGTCCTCAAGCTGACATCTTTGCTCTTCAACACTTTAAAAAGGTCCTGTGCAGCAGATTTGCCTAATGCAATACATCCTTTGATCTCGTGACTGCTGCTTCCATGAGTGTTGATAGTTGATCCAAGAAGAATGAAGTCCTTGACAACTTCAGTCTTTTCTCCATTGATAAGAACGTTGTTTATTGGTCCAGTGGTGAGGATTTTTGTTTTCTTTACATTGATATGTAAATCCATACTGAAGGCTGTGCTCTTTGATCTTCATTAGTAAATATTTTAAGTCCTCTTCACTTTCAGCAAGCAAGATTGTATCATCTACCTATTGCAGGTTGTTAATGAGTCTTCTTCCAATCCTGATTCCACGTTTTTCTTCATAAACCCAGCTTCTCATATTATTTGCTCAGCATACAGGTTGAATAAGTAGGTGAAAGAATACAATCTTGTCGCACACCTTTCTTAATTTTAAAACATTCATTGTCCCCATGTTTTGTTTGAACAACTGCCTCTTGGTCCATGTACAGGTTCCTCATGTTCAGGTATACTCATACTTCACAATGTTGTCCATAGTTTGTCAAGATCCACACAATCAAAAGCATTTGTTCAGGCAGTAAAGCATAGGTAAACATCTTTCTGGTATTCTATGGCAGCAATAATGGGCTCAAAGGTACCAACAATGGTGAATATGGCGGAGGGCTTGGCAGTGTTTTGTTCTGTTGTCCATGAGGTTACTATGGGAGGGAAACAACTAGACAGCACCTAACAACAACACAATAACAATAAAATTAGATCATTAAAAGTGGAAACAATAAATTAAGTGCAGTATAGTTCCACCTCAACACAAAGAAAACCAGTGAATCAATATGCAACATCATGATAAACAAAGAACAGATTGAAATTGATAAGGATTTCAATTTATTTGGATCTAAAATCAATGCACATGTAAGAAGCAGTCAAAAAATCTAATGATTGAGCAAATCTGAAACAAAAGATCTCTTTAAAGTGTTCAAAAACAAAGATGTCACTTTGAAGATAAAGGTGTACCTGACCCAAGTCATGGTACTATTCTCTGTTATGCTGTCCTTAATAAAATGCTTTAATCTGTTGATCAAGCATACTTCTAGATTGGATAATTAGTAAATAATATGTCATTATTTGATTGGAAAAGTTGAAGTATATTTCTACAATACATCATATTCTAATTATAACGTTGCTGTTGTTGTGAAGTGCCGTCGAGTCAGTTCTGATTCATAGTATCCTGTATAGGGATACTATGAACCACTGACCCTACAGTTCAAAGTGACTTCACAGTCCAGCACATTAACCCACAGTGCCTCACCAGGACTCTGTTAAGTATAACCATTTCCACATATAAATATTATGTATTATACTTAATTACAATTATACTTAAGTATAATAAAGAATACATATTTGTGGAGATGGTTATGTTTGACAAAACTTCCCTATTCCTCATTTCCTTTCTTTACTGTATTGCTATACAGTAAAGATTTGATTATAAGTAAGACAATCAAATGCTTGAGGTGGAACTAATTGAACTTTTTATTGCATTTTCTTTCTGAGACAGAATTAACACTTGGAAATTTTATGAGGGATTTTGTCAATTTTACCATCTTGCTGGGTTTAAAATGAGCCATCTCAGAAGCAGAAGAGGGTTCTGTGTCTCACTACCATTAAAGAAGAAGAGCCAGAGTGGAGTGCATTCTCTGAACCCAGAAATCCTTGTGCATTAAACTTCCTCAACCCAGGGACAGAAAGCTGTGACTCTGGAGGAGTGTCAGAGGAGCAGCAGCAAAACCAAGAATCAGAACATGAGACAGAGCGGTCGGCTTCTCAGATCACAGAGCAAGTAAAGCTGAGTCACTTTGGGCAGGAGGCTTTCTTGCAGAACAGGGTGCCTCCAGGCACTTAATTGGGAGTCGAGGTTTCTGACCCATGGAGCTAAGCCAAGTGCCTCCACAGGGAGGCTTATAGTGGAGAAGTGTGTCCTGTGGGCATTTGTCAGCAGCCCTAAAAGAGCTTTGTAACATTGGAGGGCAAGCAAGAAACCTGTCTCTGGGCATGTCTGACAATAGACTGCCCTAACTGGAACAACTGTGCCTTGGGCATTTCTGATCCTGAATTGTAACCTGTTAACTTTCCTAATAAACCCTGTAAGTTCTGCATGACCACTGCAGTGAATTACATTGTTGTTGTTGTTGTTGTTAGGTGCCATCGAGTTGGAACCGACTCATAGCGACCTCATGCACAGCAGAACGAAACAAAGTCCAATCCCCGGCCAACCTCACTACCGCTGCCACACTTGAGTCCATCGATGCTGCCACCCAACCAATCCATCTCGTTGGGGGTCTTCCTCTTTTTCCCTGACCCTGCAGACTACCAAATGTGATATCATTCTCCAGTGACTGTTCC
Source organism: Chrysochloris asiatica (assembly GCF_000296735.1). NCBI lineage: Eukaryota > Metazoa > Chordata > Mammalia > Afrosoricida > Chrysochloridae > Chrysochloris > Chrysochloris asiatica. The sequence continues at coordinate 7,792,814 of NW_006408630.1, forward strand.
CTCCTGACAATATGTCCAAAGCATGAGAGACGAAGTTTAACCATCTTGGCCTCCAAGGAGCACTCTGGCTGCACTTCTTCCAAAACAGATCTATTGGTTCTTTTGGCAGCCCATGGCACTTTTAGTATTCTCCTCCAACACCATAATTCAAAGGAATCAATTATTCTATGGTCTTCCTTATTCACTGTCCAGCTTTCGCATGCATGTGAAGTTATTGAAAGTACCATGACTTGGGTCAGGCTCATTTTAGGTCTTGTGCAGCAGATTTGCCTAATGCAATATGTCATCTGATCTCTTGACTGCTGCTTTTGTGAGTGTTGATAGTTGATCCAAGAATAATGAAGTCCTTGACAACTTCAGTCTTTTCTCCATTGATAAGATTGTTGTTTATTGGTCCAGTGGTGAGGATTTTTGTTTTCTTGACATTGAGATGTAATCCATACTGAAGACTGTGCTCTTTGATCTTCATATGTAACTCAGCTGAATAGATAGTACCATGAGAGGAATGGTTGGTGCCATATTTTTTAAATGGCTATGCCATTTTGCAGAGTTCTGGTGTGGCACTCCGGGTTAATGCACTGGACTGTAAGGTCAGTTTGAATTGCAAGGTTGGTGGTTCAAGCTCACAGTCATTTCTTAGAAACCCTATAAAGGGTCTCTATGAGTCAGAACTGACAAATACCATTTTTCAGAGTCCTGACGTGGTGTTATAGGATAAGCACATGACAGCTAACCATGAGGTTGGTGGTTCAAACCCACCAGTCACTGCTTGGAAACCCTACATTGAGTTGCTGTGAGTCAGAACTGATTTGACGGCACTTAAAAACAACAGTACACCATTTTTCAAGGAACTCTGGTGGCATAATGGGTTACATGTTGGACTGTTATCTACAAAGTCAGTAGTTCAAATATGATAATTGATCCATGGAAGAAAGATGAGGATTTCTGCTCTTAAAAAGATTTACAGCCTCAGAAACACTATACAGGGTTACTATGAGTCAGAACTGACTTGATGGCACACAGCCACAACATACCAATTTGCAATGTATTAAAGTTTCGTTTTCCCCTTATCTGTGCTAAAATTTGTACTGTGGGTATTTTAACTGTAACTTAAGTGGTTATGTAGAAGCATTTCATTCTGGTTTAAATTTGCATTTTCCTAATGGCTAATGATATTTGTCAAGTATCTTTTCATGCCCTAATTTGCTATTTGTATATCTTCATTGAATAAAATTATAAGACATTTTCATAGTGTTGAAGAGCAAAGATGTCAGCTTGAAGACTAAGGTGCACCTGACCCAAGCCATGGTGTTTGCAATAACTTCACATGCATGCAAAAGCTGGACAGTGAATAAGGAAGACCATAGAAGAATTGATGCTTTTGAGTTATGGTGTTGGAGGAGAATATTGAAAGTGCCATGGGCTGCCAAAAGAACCAACAGATCTGTTTTGGAAGAAGTGCAGCCAAAGTGCTCCTTGGAGGCCAAGATGGCCAAACTTCGTCTCTCATGCTTCAGACAAATTGTTAGGAGGGATCAGTCACTGGAGAAGGGTATCATGTTTGGTAAGGTGGAGGGTCAGAAAAAAGAGAAAGACCCCCAATGAAATGGATTGGCCAAGTGGCAGCATCGATGGACTCAAGCATGGCAACAGTACCAAGGTTGGCTCAGTATCAGACAGTGTTTCGTTCTGCTGTGCATAAGGTCGCTATGAGTCGGTAATGACTTGATGGCACCTAACAACAACAACAATTTAATAAAATATCCAAGGGAGATCTCACTATCATCAAGTAAGAGGTTTCAGGAGTGGAATGTGTCCTTTGGACATCGAGACTTTTATACATTGAACGTCATTGATTCAGGGACAGAAAGCAATAACACCAGAGAAGTAGCAGTACTAGAACCGAGAGCAAGAACGTGAAATAGAATGGTGGGCTTCCTGGCCCATAAAGCCAAAAAAAATTGAGTATTTTGTGCAGGAGGCTCGCTTGTGCAGTGGGGTGACTCTAGGCATTTAACTGGGGGAGCAAATTTTGTTGACCTCCAGAATGTCTTTGGGCTGAGGGTTATAGTGAAGTGGAGTACCTTTTGGGCATTTATCAACAATCCTAAAACAGCTTTTAACACTGCTAAAACCATGCGATGGCAACGGGCTGCATGCCTGAGAAACCAAAAAACTGAAAGAGACTATTTTTAGTAACGTGCATGTGAACAAACTCAACTTATAATTAAGGTTTTAACATATTTTTCTCCATATTAGCATTATGTTTGTAGCAGGCAATGCCTATGCTTCCCATTCCTTCAAACCAACTTGAGTCCACTTGCAGCTGAGGTATACAGTGCCTGATAGGCCAACTGGCCTCCACAAGGGTATGTCTCTCACTTATACTTGAAAGTATTTTTGATCTTATAGGACATTTATAAAAAATATATCTAAGGAGTTCTAAAGTTACACAGAATGCTAAAGTATTAAAACCGCAGGAGTAATCCTCAAACAACAAGAAATGGGAGTTGGTGGGTAAGTGCCCTAAGCTCTCTGTTCTCCAGAGAGATGGTTCTAATGGTGTTCTATACAATTTCTCAAAGTTCTTACCACAGGATTGAATCTCAGTTGTGCATAGCAGTAAACCATTCTTTAATGCGCAACTTTTTTTTTTTTTTTTAATTGTGAATTGAGTGGAGGTTTACAGAGCAAATCATCAGTTTCACATTCAACAAATTATATACTTTGCTTAATTATATGATTGCAATCCCCTACATGCACCAACAGTTAACAGCATTTACCTCTATTCACTCCAACCACTGCATTCCTTCTTGTGTCTCCTGCCATCCCCAACTTTCCTCTGCCAACCTCCCTCTGGTTTTATATTGCCTGCCCTGTCACCATGTCAACACATGTCTACCCTCTAGCACATGTGTGTATATATATAAATGAAGTGACATATAATCATTTAAGCAACTAAAGGGCATATTCTGGAAGCCAGTCTACTGGCCACCAGCACACAACCTTTCTCTTTCCACGAGTCTAGAGTCCTCAGCTGCTCAATCTCTCCATGCCGTCACCTCTGCCTCCATCTCTGGTGTTTCTACTTTTCTAGTTAGGGTCCCACATTCAGCTCAGGCTTTTCTCTCTTGATGGTCCTATGGTCCTTTGTTCCTGGAATGCAACTCCCCCCTTTTGTTATACAATCTCTACCTTTACAGTATGACAATCCCAATTAGGTATGATAACAACAACTCACTATTAAATCAATGAACTTCATTTCCATCTCCTTTCACCTGACCCATCTAGACAAGAGGAAAACTATTCAGTAACACTCAACTTAAAAAAAAAAATGTTTTCACCTTTCTTCTTCCAATTGTTTTTCTCTTTGCAATTTGTTCATTAATTCAGGTTCTTTCATCTTTGGAGAAAACCAATCAAAATAAAAATGAGGGACTAATACAAAATGAGGGACATTTATTAAAAGTGTATCTAAGGAATCCTAAAGTTGCACAGAATTAAATTTCAATCATACTTAAGATGTGAGCCAGAATTTATTTGAACAGTTCTTAATTATTAACAAAGTATACTGTTAAATGAGGAAATAAAATAATTATGTTTATTACTCATCTCCATAGTATTTGTTAGTAGTTCTATGCATACACTGTGCAAATGCTTTAGTAGTTAGTCAGGACACAGATGTTATCACCCAATGAATACAGTCTAGAATATGTTGTGGGGAGAAAATGCCATCGCTAACATATCAATGAAGAAATTTGTTAATAAAGTGTAGTTAGTGGCTTGACATTTAAAATCTTGCTAGATGGAGGCCTAGCTGATCAAAAAGAATTTGTTAACTGATTAGTTAACAGGGCTTGGTGTGAAAGAGTTAAAAAGCTGAAAGAAAATGTAAAGAGAACATTCTTATTAATTTTTTTAAAGATCTTCTACTTGAAGAGCAGAGATGTCAGCTTGAGGACTAATGTGTGCCTGACCCACACCATGGTATTTTCAATAACCTGATATGCATGCGAAAACTGGACAGTAAATAAGGAAGATCGTAGAAGAATTGATGCTTTTGAGTAATGGTGCTGGAGGAGAATATTGAAAGTGCCATAAGCTGCCAAAAGAACCAACAGATCCGTTTTGGAAGAAGTGCTGCCAGAGTGCTCCTTGGAAGCCAGGATGGCTAAACTTCATCTCTCATACTTTGAACATGTTTTCGGGAGGGACTAGTCACTGGAGAAGGATATCATGTTTGGTAGGTAAGGAAGATCAAAGAAGATTTGATGCTTTTGAATTGTTGTGTTGGAGGAGAATACTAAAAGTGCTAATGGCTGCCAAAAGAACCAATAGATCTGTGTTGGAAGAAGTGCAGCCAGAGTGCTCCTTGGAGGCCAAGATGGCCAAACTTCGTCTCTCATACTTTGGACATATTGTCAGGAGGGAGCAGTCACTGGAGAAGGATATCATGCTGGGTAAGATGGAGGGACAGAGAAAAGAGAGGAAGACCCCCAACGAGATGGATTGGCCAGGTGGCATCATTGATGGACTCAAGTGTGGCAGCTGTAGTGAGGTTGGCCCAGGATCAGACATTGTTTCATTCTGCTGTGCATGGGGTCACTATGATTCAGTTCCGACTCGATGGCACCTGACAACAACAACTTACTTACCAATACAAATGTACAGTTGCTTGGTAGTTTTCTTATTTCCTGTGTTCAGTGGCTCTCTCTTCTTGTCCTTTGGTCTATACTCTGAGTTCATTTTTTTTTTTTTTACCAGAGCAGATATTATAAATAGAATAATAAGGAAGGAAGTGGGATGAGTACAGTTACATTCTGGGTACTGCAATCAGTGTCATGAAACTAGATGTTGAGTGCAAAAACCAGGATAGCTATGAAGGTCAATGTTCTGTGCCAACTTGGCTAGACCATAAGTTTCAGTATTATGTAATTATTTTCCATTTTAATATGTATTTATCTTCCCTTTGGGTATGACATGCATCCAATATATATGGATGTTCTAGCAAACCTTTCTCTATGCATTGCTTCTGCATCTGACTTGTCATCATCTGACCTCTGCTTTTGGCACATGAGTTAGCAGCCTCCCAGCTGACCTTCCTATATGGGCATTTGGGTTTGTCAGCCCATGCAACCATGTTAGTCAGGAGAAGCTTCCAGTCTGACACCTGACGCACAAATTTGGGACTTGCCAGCCTATACAAGTGCATGAGCCATTTTGTTGAAATGCTTAGTTTTTAAGCCTGTTTCACTGATTTGTCTCCTCTAGAGCACCAGTCTAAGACAATAGCTGTGAAGGCAAAGCAGGAAGGATATTAGATACCAGTTTGATTAAACCATCATCTTTCACTCCTTACTTTCTATCACAAATGTTCCTCTTTTGAAACAAATTTCTAACTTTTAAATAGAAAATGAAATGCTTTTAGTATTGGGATATTAGTATGTCACACAAATACTGAGTTGCTGATAAATTGGCATGTTTCAAATTTTTAATAATCCCACCCAATATCCCCATGTTGAAATAAGAAAGGCCACCTAAATGAATAATTTACCGAAAATATTCATTTTTACCTTACTGTATCACTCTAATTTCACAATATTATTTTGATACTTCTCTCTTCTGAAAAATGCAAAACACGTCATAATAGATACAAGAAAGTCTTTATAACATTTCATTATCTCTAACTTCTATTCCAAGGACTCCTGGTGTGATGCTGTAGGATCATCACTGGACTGGGAACCACAAGGTCAATAATGCAAACCCACCAACTGCTCCTTGTAAACCCTATATAGAGTCGTTATGATTCAGAACTGACTCAACAGCACTTAATAGCAACAACAACTTCTGTTTCAAAAATTACTGATTTTAAATCATTCTTGTTTTTCATCATTTAAGAAATACTCAATCAAAATGTGGTGTTGTGGGTTAATGTGCCAGACTGAAAGCCATTTGAACTGCAAAGTCAGTGGTTCAAACTCACCAGCTGCTCCTCAGAAACCCTATACAAGGGTCACTGTGGGTCGGAACCGACTTGATGGCACTTAACAACAAGAAGCCATAATTTGTAATAATTGTAAAATTCACATTTATTAGCTCAGTATGGCTTATGAAGTTTTGATTCATAATTGTCAACAGAATAAGTTTGCCTTATTTGTAGTTGTTATCTATTTTCCAAACAATAAAAATTTTGCAGGGAACATTTTTACTCTACAAAGCATATATTCTTGATAATTATATACCCTTGTCTTGCTTGAATGAGCAAAAGTGAAAACGTAACTATTCTGCATGCATGAAGATAAACTAAGTACACAGACTAATAACAGGGCATGGTGGTTATTAATAGAATAGTTGGATTTGAAAATCTATTCTCCTCTTAGTTATATATGCTGTGAAATAATAAAATGGTTATAAATAAGAATTGATATCTTTGGTATTGCACGTTTCAAAAACATCCCATTCTCCTTTCCCATTTAGTTTTAAAGTTAAATGAATTTAGCATGAAAAATCCTTGAACTTAAAAAGCTACATCTACTATGATACCAAGTAGATGCCCATCATGAACAGGTTCTACAGGAATGACTGAGGCATAAACTTGTGTATGCAGAGCAGCACTCCATCATCAAGTGGAGTTCACATATATTAGATGGGACTCAAATAGGCATTGATGTTACAGGTAAGGGTTTCAGCAACGGTTCACAGTTCTATGGCACAATTCCTAATGGCCCCAGAACACCCTCAACATAGTCCTAGCTATAGGGGGAGGAAGAAGCAGAAAAGAAAGCAACAAAAAAATCCACTTATGGAATAACTGGAAATATAATTTGCAGCAGAAGCAGTAACAACCATTTTATGAAGCAGTCTTTCTCAAAGTGTGCTCCATAGAACACTTGATCTATGGTTGCTAGTTGATGTTACAGAAACACAGATACCCACAAAGAAACACAGAAGAGCTCTTGAGTCAAATAAGTTTGAGAAACATTAGAGTAAACAAACAACTGTATTATTGGGTCCTGTGTCCTCATACAGGTCTTTAAGTAATGCTATTGGTTTTTACTAGGCTTCTAACTGTAAGGTTGGCACTTTGAACCCACCCAGGGTTGCCACATAAGAAAGGCCTCACAGTCGGCTTATGTAAAGATCACAGCCAAGAAAACCCCATGCAGAAGTTCTATTCTATAATATACACAAGGTCAACATGAGCCAGAATAGGCTGGATAGTAACAGGTTTAGATTTGGTTTTGTGTCTTCACAAATAATTCCTTACCTCTGGGATTTTCGCTCTAGGTTTGATCATGTCGCCAACTAATTACTGTTGAAAACTGTAACTAATACATCACAGAAGGGTGTCTGTCACCTCTTCCCTACCTGAAGCTGGTTAAGAACACCATTATTGGTTTTTGTTTTGTTTTGTTTTCAAAATTGGCACTAAAAGATACAGCACCATCAAAGGTTTATTCCAGGTATAGAATACATTTGTATACTAAGCACATTTCTGGTTATGTTAAGCCAGAAGGGCTCGTTCTCAAGGAAGAGCAATAGGAAGGTAAAATACCAAGAATTTGTTTTCCAATTAACAAAAGCTGCACTGTCCAATTCAGAAGCACTGGCAACATGGAGCTATTTATACTTAAATGCTAAATAAATTAATTTTTTAAAAAAAGAGTTCCATCACTCTCCCATCAGCCACATTTCATGTTGAATCAAGTGTTGAATCACCATGTGGCTTCAGCATTCTACAGTTGTTGTTGTTTATAAGTGCCATCGCATTGGTTCTGACCCATAACAACCCTGGATAGGGTTTCTTAGCAGTGGTTGGTGAGCTTGAACTACCATCCTTGCGGTTCAAAGTAACATTCAAGTCCAGCACATTAACCTACAGCGCCACACCGTGCAGTGTAGTAAATTCCCCTTGCCACACTCAACCTCTGGTATTTTGTTTCATTACAGTGATTATAATCCCTTCCATGCATCAACATCATCAGTTAACAATATTTGCTTGTATTCCCTCTGGGTTTTGTTTTGTTTTTCTTTCTTTCTTTTTTTTTTTTTGATGTATCCCAAACCACACAGGAACATACAATTATTTAAATAACCAAAGGGCACATTCTGCAAGTCAGTCCCCTGGCCGCCAGTACACAGCCTTTCTCTTTCCATAAGTCTAGAGCCCTTATATACTCAATCACTCCATGTCATCCCCTCTGCTGGTGTCTCTCCTTCTCTAGTTAGGGTACCATGTTCCACTCATGCTTTTCTCTCTGGATGGTTCTAGGGTCCCCTGTTCCTGGAATGTAATATTAACTACTCCCCCTTTTTGTTGCACAACTTCTACCTTTACAGTTATGACAATTCCAATTAGTCATGATAACAATTTCTTCCTATTGAATCATAAGAATCCTATCTCCATCTCCTTTTACCAGACCCATCTAGACAAGATGAAAATCATTCAGTGGGGATTCTATATTCCCCCACACACTCTGAAATGAAATTCCCTCTTGAAAACTTGTAAGTCAATCACTTTGTGCATTTATAGTACTCACCACCCATTTTAAGTAGCCAATGTTTAAGTTGCCTGTCCCTATCAACCCTATATACTAAGGAGATAGGCTTGATCCTTGATATGAAGACTCCTTCCCTCTCAGTTGGTATTTTGAGCCACTACATCCATAAGTATGCTATTTATAGAGTTTTCAGTGACTAGCAATTCGGAAGTAATTTGTCACTCGTTCTGGAAGCTCATCTGAAACCTGTCCACCATGGGTGACCCTGTCGGTTATTTAAAATACTGGTGGCATAGCCCTCAGAATCACAGCAACTCAGGCCACCACAGCACGACAGACAGACGAGTGGTGGCCATTTGGTTTTATGTTGATACTGTCACTTTAAATTTCTATGTCAATCCTGATACAATCAAGATACAGTCAAGATGTTCTCTACTGATACTATCAATCCTAATACAATCAAGATGTTCTCTCCCAAGATGGCGGCTCCTGGAACAGCTGAGTGTCTTGATCCAGAATACAATGGATTTCTGGATTCCCTTCAAATTCCCCAACTGTAAACCCTCCAATCCTCCAAACATAGCTTTATATTTGTTTCAGAGTTCCAACACTATCTCGTGAGCCCTCTTGGCCCGGTGTTCCATGTTGTTGTTGACCGAGCTCTGACAGAACTTAGGATTTAATTTTTGGCTTATTTCCTTTTTTTATCTGCTTGTCCTGTCTCACAATCCCCGTTCAGGCCTTTTTTCTAGTGGTAAACAGTTCAGGGCTGGCTGTAGCCATTTGGTTTTAATTGGAAACTGTCTCTTTAAATTTCAAGGAGATCTGTGATCTTGCGTAGTAGAACACTCCAAGGGTGGGGCTGGGGTGCCCACTCGCTCAGACACCCCTATAGTCACCAGAATGGAGGTGCGCAGACAACAAGGGACCAATGAACAGCTACCAAAAAAAAAAAAATGTCTGAATCGCTAGTCACTGAAAACTCTATGAACAGCAGAGAAACATTGTCAGATACAGGACTATAAGGTGGGAAGGCACTTAGAATGCGACTGGGGAAAAAAATACCTCCTCAAAATAGAGTTGACCACAATGACATGAATAGAGCTAAACTCTGGGGAGAAAAGTGCACAGAAACTTCATTTGCTGATAGGCCACAACTCAAGATGAAGAGAAACAGCTGTAAACATCCATTGAAAATCGGAACATGGAATGTGCGAAGTATGAATCTGGGAAAATTGGAAGTTGTCAAAAATGAAATGAAACACATCAATATCGATATCTTAGGCATTAGTGAGCTGAAATGGACTACTATTGGCCATTTTGAATCTGACAACCACATGGTTTACTATGCCTGGACTGACAATTGAAAAGGAATGGTGTTGCATTCATTGTCAAAAGGACATATCCAGATCAGTCATGAGGTACAACGCTGTAAGTGATAGGATAATATCCATGCGCCTACAGGGAAGCACTGTTAACACCACTATTATTCAACTTTATGCACCAACCACTAAAGCCAGTGAAGATGAAATAGAAGAATTCTACCAACTTCTTCAATCTGAAATCTATCAAACATGCAATCAAGATGTATTGCTCATTACCAGTGATTGGAATGCAAAGGTTGGGAGCAAAAAGGAAGGATCAGTAGTTGGAAAATTTGGACTTGGTGATA
>NW_006408630.1:7805085-7811382 GCF_000296735.1 Chrysochloris asiatica
CTTTGAATTATGGTGTGGGAGGAGAATACTAAAAGTGCCATGGGTTGCCAAAAGAACCAATAGATCTGTTTTGGAAGAAGTGCAGCCAGAGTGCTTCTTAGAGGCCAAGATGGCCAAATTTCATCTCTCATACTTTGGACATATTGTCAGGAGGGAACAGTCACTGGAGACTCTTTATCATGTTTGGTAAGATGGAGGATGAGAAAAAAAGTGGAAGACCCCCAACGAGATGGATTGGCCAGGTAGCAACATTGATGGACTCAAGTGTGGCAGCGGTAGTGAGGTTGGCCCAGGATCAGACATTGTTTCATTCTGCTGTGCTTAAGGTTGCTATGAGTCGGAGCCAACTCGATGGCACCTAAAAAACATAAGTCAAGCCATCAAAGTTAGGTCAAATGGGCACTATCTACAAGTTTGGGCATTCTTGTGTGTCTCCCCCACTTCATATCAACTGAACACTTTACTCTCAGTTTTAGCCCCCAGTGACTAAGTCATTATCCGTGGGTTCAGAAGTCCCCAAGTTTCCCCAAACTTTAGACAAACCAGTCCTTCTTCTTCTCTCTCTCATCTTCAGGTTGACAGGAGTCTATTGAATGTGCTTGAACTTAGTCCAAATCTTCATTGCTGCCTTTCCCCCACTTCCACTTACCAGTAGACTAATGTGGTCACCAGAAAGTTTACATATCTGCTCATGTGTTCCCTTTGAGTTTCAGTCTTTGAGGGGGTTTGCCCTGAAGAGACTTGATGGCTCCCAGCTGAACAGCTTGCTTGATTTTGTAATAGCCAAACAGATAGCCATTTTTTTTTTTTTTCCTGGTGGACTTTCTTTCAAGAAGTATCTTATATTCCTCTAGCTGCTCTGTGTTGGTCTTCATGTCCTTTCAAGTGGGAATGTCCCACCTTAGAAGGTTCTCGATGAGACTCAGGATTCCACCTAAGGTCCTAAACACTACAAAGACTCCACAGGAAGCCTATTTCACTGAGCAAGTTCTAGAACTCCTTTTAGAGTTATCATTTTATTTTTGTGAACTTAAAAATAACAGTTTCCGTGTTAATTAGGTAATAGGAAAGGCAATATACAATAAGAGGGAGGTTGGCACAGGAAATATAAAAGTAGAAAAAGGCACAGGGAGGAGTGCAAGAGGTAAATTCTGTTAACTGATGGCACATAGTAAGGATTGCAATTATTGTAGTGACACGAAGTGCATGATTTATTGAATGTGAGACTAATGATCTATCCTATAGACTTTCACTCAATTCACAGTAAAAAAAAATTTTGTTTTTTTTTAAATCTGTGTTTACTGAGTATCCAAGTTAACTTGTCCTTCCTAGCTCTATTTTTTCATACCTTTTAATCTTTAACTCCTACCAGAGGGACTTTCAGAAAACTAACTGAGCAGTGCAATTAAGCCCTTAACTACTAACCGACAGGTTGATCATTTGAACCACCCAGAAATGCCCAGGAACACAGGCCTGGTGATCTGTTTCCAAAAGGTCATGGGCTCAGAAGCCCTACAAAGCACACTCCTACTCTGCACACTCACATCATGAGTCAGAACCAACTCAACAGCAGCTAATAACAACAACAATCTTCTAAGTTAGGAAGGAGGATTAATTGAAGAAAAAATTCAATCATTGACTAGCAATATTGAAGGATCCTGGTATGGCACTGTAAGATAAGCACTGGATTGCTAAACACAAGATTGGCCTTTGAAATACACCAGTTATTCCTCAAAAACTCCTATAACAGGGTTGCTGTTAGAACTGGCACAAGATCACTTAACAGCAACATGAGCAAAAGACAGGAAAGAAAGAAAAGATGAAAAAATTTTTAAAGAGACTATGCAACTTACTCTAGAGCATAGAGCTAAAGTGACGAGAACGGAACAGAAAATTTCAAAGGACAGCTTGAGAAGACAAAAAATTATAATGCAATATGGGAAGATCTGGAGACAGAAAACCAAAACAGAAGTGCACACTCAGCATTCTCAAGCTGGAAGAACTTAAGAAAAAATTTAAGCCACGACTTGAAAACTTGAAGGATTCCGGGAGTCCTGTGTAGCACTGTAGGATAAGCACTGGACTTTTGATGGTTCCAATCCCTCAGCCACTCCATGGAAAACCAATACAGAGTTGCTATGAGTTGGAGTTGATTCCAAAGCACTTAACAACAATGATAACAATGGGCACAACACTGAATAATGTAGAAAGCATCAAATGAAGATAAAGGAGTACACAGAGTCACTGTACCAAAAAGAAATAGTGGATGCTTAATCATTTCAAGAGGCAGCATATGATCAAGAATCAATGGTGTTGAAGGGAGAAGTTCAAGCTGCACTGAATGCAAATCTCTAGGAACTGACAGAATACAAATCGAAGTCTTTCAACAACTGATGAAGTATTAGAGGTGCTCATTTATCTATAGCAAGAAATTGAAGACAGCTACCAGGCCACCGGTTAGAAGAGATCCATATTTGTGCCCATTACAAAGAAAGGTGACCCAACAGAATGCAGGTATTTTGAACAATATCATTAATATCGAATGCAAGTAAAATTTTGTTAAAGACATTTCAAAAATGATTGCAACAGTACATCAACAGGGAACTGTCAGAAATTCAAGTTGGATTCAGAAGAGAACATGGAACAGAGGAAGTGGATCAGGACTGAAAGCAGAGAATACCAGAAAGATTTTTATTTGTGCTGTATTAACTTTTCAAAAGCTTTCAACTGTGTGGATTATGACAAAGAATAGATAACACTGCAAAGAATGCGTATTCCAGAATACTTCATTGTGTTCATGAGGAACTTGTACATAGTTCAACAGACAGTCATTAAAACAGAACAGGGGGACACTGAATAGTTTAAAATCAGGAAATATGTGCACCAGAGCTGTACCCTTTCAGCATGCTTATTCAATCTGCATTCTGAGAGGGAAAAAATCTGAGAATAACATGGCATCAAGATTAGAAGAAGATCCATTAATATATACAGATGATATAACCTTGCTTGCTGAAAAAGAAGAGGACTTAAAATACTGATGAAGATCAAACACTGCAGCCTTCAGTATGGATTGCACCTCAGTGTAAAGCAAACAAAATCCTCACAACTGGACAAATAAATGACATCATGATAAATAAAGAAACAATTGAAGATGTCAAACATTTCACCAGACCCATCTAGACTAAACGAAAACTATTCAGTGGGGATTCTACCTTCCCCCACACACTCTGAAACTAAACTCCCTCTTTAAAATTTTTAAACCAGCCACTTCTTGCCTTAGTGGTTATGAATTGGGCTGGTAATCTCAAGGTCAGCAATTCAAAACCACCAGCGGTTCCGCAGGAAAAAGATGAGATTTTCTGCCCCATAAAGATTTACAGCCTCAGAAACTCTATACAGGGTCACTATGAGTTGAAATTGACTTCAAGGTACACCACCAGCACTTCCTCATTTTAGGTAGCCAATGTTTAAGTTGCCCGTCCCTATAAACCTGGTATACAGAGAGGATAGCATTGATCCTTGATGTGAAGACTCCTTCCCTCTCAGTTGGTATTTTGAGTTACTACATCCATACGTATAGGTCAAGTTCAGAAAATTGTAGCAATTTACACTTGCTTCCTTTATCAAATTTCTGTATCTTCCTCTAGTAGAGTTCTGATCATCAAGCCATTGAAGCTAGATCAAATGGGTACTATCTGCAAGTTTGGGCATTCTTGTGTATCTCCCCCACTTCATATCAGTTGGACACTTCACTCTCAGCTCTACACCCCAGGGGGCTAGGTCATTGTTCATGAGCTCAGGAGATCCCAAGTCTCCCCAAAATTCAGACCAGCCATCCCTTCCTCTTCTCTCTCTCATTTCCATGTTGACAGGAGTCTATGGAATGTGTTTGAACTCAGCCCAAATCTTCATTGCTGCCTTTCCCTTATTTCCACTCATTAGTAGACCAACACGGTCACCAGCAAGCATACAAGTTTACTCATGTGATCCCTTTGACTTTCAGTCTTGGAGGGGGGTTTATCCTAAGGGAATTGATTGCTTACCTTGATGGCTCCCCAGTGAACAACTTGCTTATTCTTGTAGTAACCAATCAGATTGCTGTTTTTATTTTTGATTTTTACCTGTTGGTCTCTCTTTCAAGAAGTATCTTCCATTCCTCTAGCTGCTCCAGGCTGGTCTGCATGTCCTTTCAAGTGAAAATGCCCCACCTCAGAAGGTTCTGGATGTGGCTCAGGATTCTACCTAAGGCTCTATACACTACAAAGGCTCAGGAAGAAAACTATTTCACTGAACAAGTTCTAGAACACCTTTTAGATATTCCAATCAGTTATAGGCTGAAGACAGGCTTACAAGCTTTCTGTATTCATGTTTCTATGATACTCCTTTCTATCCCACTCAAGTGTCTATTATATGATAGTTGTTGTTGTTAAGTGCCATCGAGTTGGTTCCAATCCATAGTGACCCTGTACAAGGTTTCCAAGGCTGTAAATCTTTATAGGAGAAGAAAGCCTCATCTTTCTGCCATGGAGTAGCTGGTAGTTTCGAACTGCTGACCTTAAGGTTTGCAGCCTGATTCGTAACCATAACACTAACAGAGCTCCTTTATTATAGAATATTAGGCAAGGGAAAACAATATTCATAAGACAGTCAAGCATCTTAACATTATTTCCTCTTTTACCCATTCAGACTATGCCTCAATCCCTGTATCACAGAGCCCTGTTTTTCCAAGGTTGAGCACACATCATTATTTAACTCTGTCTCATTTAGCCCTTGCAAACCTTCCTAAGTGGTCCCCTATCTACCTTGTTCTTCTGTCCCCTCCTCCTTCTTGTGTATTGCCCTCCCCAACACCCAAACTATGTGTTTCTATCCCCTAACCTGATCTCTATCAACCCCTCCCTCTCATCCCTGATAACCAACAAACAATTTTTTTTCTTTTCTTTTAGTATGCATCTCTTTGCTTAAGATTTTACATTAATGGTTGTATGTAACATTTGTCTTTTTTTTGTGACTGACTAATTTCACTCAGCATAAATGACATAGAGTTTTGATACACTGAAGTAACCAAATTTTGATGCCTTAACCCTAAATATTTCTACATTTCACATCCTTTTTTGCATGCTAAAAAGAAAAATATATGCTTTAAAATGATTCTGCATTGCAGAAAGTATGTTCAATCATTTTGAAAACTGCCTTAAAAAGTTGAAAATGTGCTAGAAAAGGACCCCTCATATAGTTAAATACTTGTATATAATTGACACAACCTGATCAAATATTTTCCAAAGACAGCAAATCCTTATGATCTTATTGTCCAACCTAATACTCTAGCACTTTCCTGAACATTTTCTATAGTTTAATGTTGGAGTAACAGCATTGTTATTTAAACCACTTAATAACTTGCTAATAATAATTTGCTTCCTTTCTTTAGTTTCACAATAACTCTAAGTAGAGTCAACCATAAAAAAGAAGGCCAAGTAGTATAGTGATCAAGGAAAAGTAGCCTTGATGTTGTTGTTGTTCGGTGCCATCAAGTCAGTAATAACTAAGAGTGACCTTATGCACAGCAGAATGAAACACTGTCTGTATCCTGGGCCAACCTCAATTGTTGCCACGCTTGAGTCCACTGATGCTGCCACTTGGCCAATCAATCTCACTGAGGGTCTCCCTCTTTTTTTCTGACCCTCCATCTTACCAATATGAAGAAAACATGGAATCAGGATCGAAGGAAGACTCATTAACAACCTGCGATACGCAAATGATACAACCTTGCTTGCTGAAAGTTAAGAGGATTTAAAATACTGATGAAGATCAAAGAACACAGTCTTCAGTGTGGATTACGTTTCAATATAAAAAATCCTCACCTCTGGACCAATAAACAACATTCTTATCAATGGAGAAAAGATTGAAGTTGTCAAGAACTTCATTCTTTGATCAACCATCAATACTCATGGAAGCAACAGTCAAGAAATCAAAGGATGTCAAAATTCTACAGAGCATCTTTTCAGACCACAATGCCATAAAACTAGAAATCAACAATAAGAAGGCCAAATCAATAAAATCGAAGACATGGAAACTGAACAACACCGCTAAAAGAAGAAATTAAACGTGAATTCACAAAGTTTCTGGAAATAAATGAGAATGAAAACACAATATATCAAAATCTTTGGAATGCAGCAAAAGCAGCTCTGAAAGGACAATTTATTGCGATAAATGCACACATCCAAAAAGAGGAAAGAGCCAAAATCAACACATTAACACAGCATCTTCAACAATTAGAAGCAGACCAGCAGAGGGAAC
>NW_006408630.1:7821552-7824032 GCF_000296735.1 Chrysochloris asiatica
ACAAGTTATATGAATTGTTGAATGTGAAACTGATGATGTGCCCTGTAAACTTTCACTCAATCCACAATAAAAACCTTAAATTAAAAAAAAAAAAAAAAGTTATGGGTGGCCATGTACATTTGGCCTTAAGCACCATTTTGTTGTTGTTAGGTGCTATCAAGTAGGCATCAACTAATAGCAACCCAGTCCCATGTTAACTTCACAATCATTGCTAAACCTACACCCATTGCTGCCACCACTGTGCTAATCCACTTCATTGAGGGTCTTCCTCTTTTTCTCTGACCTCCATTTTACCAAACATGATAGCCTTCTCCAGGGACTGACTGGTCACTTCTGATAACATGTCTGAAGTATGAGAGACAAAGTCTCACCATCCTGGCTTCCAAAGAGCATTTTGGCTGTACTTCCTCCAACACAGATTGGTTTGTTCTGTTGGCAGTCCATGGTACTTTTAATACTGTCCTCCAACATCATTACTCAAATGCATCAATTCATCTATGGCTTTCCTTTTTCACTGTCCAACTTTCACATGCATATGTTGTTGTTAAGTCAATTTGGACCCCAATCCTGCATAGGATTTCCAAGGAGCAGCTGGTGAGCTTGAACCACCAACTTTGCTGTCTGACACATTAGCCCACAGCATCATACCAGGACTTACATATATATGAGATTATTGGAAATACCATGGCCTGAATCAGGCTCACCTTAGTGTTCAAACTGACATCTTTGCTCTCCAGCATTTTAAAGAGGTCTTGTGCAGCAGATTTGCCTAATGGAATACATCATTTGATTTCTTGACTGCTGCTTTCATGAGTGTTGGTGGTTGATCCGAACAAAATTAAGTCTTTGACAAATTAAATCTTTTCTCCACTTGTCTTGATGTTGTTTATTGGTCCAGTGGTGAGGATTTTTGTTTCCTTTACATTGAGGTGCATGCCATACTGAAGGCTGTCGTATTTGATGTTCATCAGTAAGTATTTTCAAGTCCTCTTTGCTTTCAGCAAGCAAAGTTGTACCATCTGCATATTGCAGGTTGTTAACAAGCACCTCTAACTCCATAGAAAGAGGTACAGCTACAGATAGGCCAAAATAGTCACTTTCATAGAGTGGGGGCCCAAAGCAGAGGGTCCTGTCCTATTGAAGGTTGAATGCTAAAGTCTTTCCCTTTAGTTATCAATTTTCAAATTAATGGGTGCTCTAGTTATTTCATATGTCAAATATAGCACTGAAAGATGAGCCCCTCAGGTTGGAAGGCAGTCAAAATATAACAGTGTCCTTCTCAAAGCAGAGTTGGCCACAATGATGTCAATTGTATAAAACTAATGGGACCTTCATTTGTTGATGAAGTTCAACTCAAAATGAGGAGAAACAGCTGTAAACATCCATTAATAATCAGCATATGGAACTTATGAAATATGAATCAAGGAACATAGTACTTGTCAAAAATGAAATGGAATGAATAAGTGAGCTAAATTAAACTGGTATTAGACATTTTGAATTGGACATTTATATGGTTTACTATACCTAGAATGACAAATCAAGAGGAATGACATCACATTCATTGTTAAAAAGAACATTTCAAGATCTATCTTGAAGTAAAACACTATCTGTATTAAGGTAATAGCCATATACCTACAAGGAAGACTAGTTAATATCACAATTATTCAAATCCATACATCAAACACTAAAGCCAGCAATGCTGAAATTGAAGAATTCTACCAACTTCTTCAGTCTAAAATTGATTACACATGGAATCAAGATGCATAGATAATTACCGGTGATTGCAATGTGAAATTTGGAAACCAAAAGGAATGATTAGTAGTTGGAAAATATGGCTTTGGTAAAGAGAAATGATGCTGGAGATAGCATGACAGAATTTTGCAACATCAATGTACATCACAACAAACTATGATGCTATTGCAAAGAATGGGTATTTCAGAACACTGCATGTGCTCATGATGATCCTGTACACAGACCAAGAAGCAGTAGTCAAAACAGGAGAAAAGGATAGTGAGTGGTTTAAGATTAGAAAAGGAGAGCAGTGTGAAGAAGAGGCGAGAATGACCCCCAGATTGACCAAAGCCCGAGTGTCGCCACATTCCTGCATCCAGTGCCTTTAACCTACTGCCAAAGACACCATGACTAAAAGAAAGGCTGAAGGGGATGCTAACGGAGATAAAGCCAAGGTGAAGGATGAACCTCAGAGGAGATCCACAAGGTTATCTGTTAAAACTGCTCCTCCAGCCACTCTCGACACCGATAAGGGGAAGCAAGGGAAAAACATCAATGAAGTGGTGAGCTAAGCCCTACAATGTTCAATAGATTTCTGTGAACCCGGGTGAAGACCTGGTTGGCCAGCAGTGTGGCAAGACCTGGGAACTTTCGGGCCCAGAGTCAGTGACATAGCCACAGAGGACTAGAGTGGAGAGTGAAGCGTCCAGCTGATAAGAAGAGAGGGCATATGCATAAGAACACTCACA
>NW_006408630.1:7824724-7828876 GCF_000296735.1 Chrysochloris asiatica
AATGGATAAACAAGCTGTGGTACATACACACAATGGAGTATTATGCTACCTTGAAAAATAACAAGGAAGCTGCATGCTACTTCCTAACATGGATGAACCTTAAGGACATTATGTTGAGTGAAATTAGTCAGTCACAAAAGGAAAAGTACTGCATAGGACCACTAATGTAAAAGACTAATAAAAAGAACCCATACTAATCCACTAAAGTGAATTCTTAGTGAGTTGCTAGGAGGTAGGGGTAGGGATAGGGGTGGGAGGTGAAGGTGGAGCACAGAGCAGGGAATAGGCACAAGATAATTTGGGTATTGGGTAGGGGGGCAATATACAAGTAGGGAGAGGAGAATCGAAGAACAAAGCAGATGGGAGAACAATTAGACAGGTATGAATAGGCTAAATGGGACAGAGGTGAAAAATGATGTAGGCACAGCTTTGGAACAACAGGGCTCTGTAATATAGAGACTGAGACATGGATGGAATGGGGAAAAGGGGGGAATAATGTTAAGATGCTTGGCTGTCTTTTGAATCATGGTTTTCCATGTAATATATTATAAAACAGACACTGGAGGGGGAGAGAAAGGAATAACCAGAAATATCAACATGAAAAACTTGTAAGCCCGTCTTCTGCCTATAGCTGACTGGAATACCTAAAATGGGGCTACAATGTGTCCAGTGAAGGAGGTTTCCTGAGGAGCCTCTGCATTACATGGGAGTATAGGTGAAAGCCCAAACCACATCCAGACCTTCAGAGATGGGAAATTTTCCACTTGAAAGGACAAGCAGACCAGCCGGGAACAGCTAGAAAACCAGAAGATACCTCTTGAAAGAAGGACCTACAGGAAAAATACAAAACAACAAGGGCAGTCTGACTGTTACCACAAGAACATACAGGTGGCTTGCCCAGGAGACATCAAGGCAAGTGGTCGGATCCTCTCAGTGCAAATTCTCTTCCAAGACTAAGACGCAAGGGAAATAAACACTTTGATTGACAACCACGCATATCACCCAGAGGGGGAAGTGGCCGAAGAACATCAATGAAGTGGCGAGCTGAGCCCTACATCGTTCAGCAAACTACCGTGAACCCGGGTGGAGACCTGGTCGGCCAGGTCATATTGTCAGGAGGGACTAGTTGCTGGGAAAAGATACCATGTTTGGTAAGGTGAAGGATCAGAGAAAAAAAGGATGACGCCTAGCGAGATGAATTGGTAATATGGCAGCACCAATGGGATCAAGCGTTGCAACAATTTTGAGGTTGGCCCAGGACCAGGCAGTGTTTCGTTCTGTTGTGCATAAAGTCGCTATGAGTCAGTACCAAGTCAATGTCACCTAACAACAACAACAACAACAAAAGGTGCATATCATGGAATGAATTACTGAATGCTTTATATGTGTTGTTGTTGTTTAGTGTCATCAAGTCTGTTATGACTTATAACAACCTTGTATAGGGTTTCTGAGGAATGGCTGGTGAGCATGGACTTCCAACCCTGAGGTTCAAACAAACCTTGCAGGCCAGCACATTAACCCAATTAACCCACGGTGAACACCAGGACTGCCAGGACCAATGTGTTTACTGTTTATGAAATAAAGCTATCACTTTTAACTCACTGTGACTAGAGCTATTAGCCATGGAGATGGTCATGAGAGTGTTATAGACTTCCTGCCTGTTGAGAGCGTTAGAAACCAAACCAGCATATAAAGCCACAAGAGAATTAAAGACCAAGTGTGAGCATTCTGTCACCTGTGGTGCCTACAGTGAAATCACAAGAGGACATTCAATGTGTGTCATTGACTATTGAATTTGGGGTTGATAACAATGAAAGACTTTTATTAACCTCAGATACAAGGAAACCAATACTTATGCCACATCACTGTTATACCAATACAAGGGACCTTGGAGTATTTTATATTTTTATACTTTTTTAGCAGTAGAATCAATGGCAAGTCACTTAAGAAACGTTCTGGACATTGGAAGTAAGAAGTGTAATCAGAATATCACTACAATGTGATGGAGCATATTAGGAAACAGCTGAGAAATGTCCTGCTATCACTGTACAGTGAGCAAAAGAGATAAAGACCCCTGCCCTCATGTAGTCTACATTCTAGAAGGAGGATAAACAATAATAAATTATTGTTTATTGTTCTACATTCTAGAACAATAAACAATAAATATAACAGGTAAATAAATTATATTGTACATTGTTGTTGGTGTTGTTTAGTGCCGTCAAGATGGTTCCAACTCCTGGTGACCCTGTCTGGGGTTTCTAATGAGCAGCTGGTGAGTTTGAACTGCCAACTTTATGGATCAAACTGACCTAGCGGTCCAGTGCTTTGTAAATTCTCTGAGAAAAAAACATCAAGGTAACGAGGATCAAATGTGGCAAGGTGGGGCAGATTACAATTTTAATTGAAGTGGTCAAGGTGTGCTCAATGAGAAGGAGACATATGAGCACAGACTTGAAAAGTATCAGGAAGTTAGCATGTAAGGAAAAAGCACTCCAAACAAATAGAGGGAAGACCTTAAAGTAAAATACATGATAGTCTTTGTTGATCA
The DNA here is from genome assembly GCF_000296735.1 of Chrysochloris asiatica. Taxonomy (NCBI): domain Eukaryota; kingdom Metazoa; phylum Chordata; class Mammalia; order Afrosoricida; family Chrysochloridae; genus Chrysochloris; species Chrysochloris asiatica. Next base: position 7,827,273 of record NW_006408630.1, read on the forward strand.
TTTTAAATCCACTCAGTCCCAATCTTTCTCCATCCACTACTATAGTATCACTTCCTCACTGACATGCATTATTCCATTGATCTGCTACAAAATTCTCAATCCCTGCCCTAGAATTTCTCTGACTTGACTGGAAACAGTTTAACACATATGTATGCACAGTACAGAAGTACAGGGAAGTTAAGATCCAAGAGATCACCCTTGAGTATTGGAGGATGGAGTCAATGGGTAAATCATTCCATTTTACATTCAGCTAGGCATTTCTAAAGTACACTTCACAGTATCTTTATATTGTTGTGTATTGGCTTCCCATACATCTCTATTTCATTGCCACTGTTCTTCACTTCTGCTTCCTGAAATCACTTAACAAACAACCACCTGTGTGCAAGTCTTTATCTCACACTCTGCCTTCAGAGCAATCTAGACTAAAGAGCAGGTCTGGCATGTTCAAGGAGGAGTATGGAAGATAAGAATGCCTGGGGCTGATGGAGCAGGGCAAGGGGTAGTAGGAAAAGAGATAAGAGTGGTAACAGAGGCCAGCTCACAGAGAAGCCTGTAGTCATTGTAAGAACTTTTACTCTGAGTGAAATAGAAAGACAATAAAGGATTATGAGCAATGGAGTAGGATACTGACCTCACTAAAGGGAATTACTCTGACTGCTATGCTAAGAGTGAACTGTGGAGGACAAAGGTAGAAGCAAGAAGCACATTTAGGAAGCTACTGGAAGTTTTTATGGGAAAGATGATGATGGAGTGGATCAGGCTGTTTAACAGCAGAGATGGTGAAAAGAGGTCAGATGAGTATGGTCAAAAAGTTATCCTAACAGATTGTCTAAAACATATAAAAGGAATAGATGAGTCAAGGATAGCTTTGGAGGTTTGAGCTTGAATCAGCAAAACAATGGACTGCCCATTAATTGAGACAGAAACAGGGAATTGATTTGGAGAAATTATTCAAGCTAAGTTTTATATGTGAGGTTGAAATGTCTTTTTGATGCTCAAATGTGGATTTGTGGTGAGTATATGAGTCTAGAATTTAGAAGAGTGATCTGAGCTGGTGATATACATTTTAGGTAGACAAAAGTGTTTCAAGAAGACAGGATTAATCAGCCGAATCAAATAAAATGGAAACTGAGTAGTGGCATCACAGGCTTCAGAAATGTGGGGCTTTGGGGTGACCTAGCCATGATCCATTTTGGTGGAGTGGTAATGATGACAATTTGATAGAGTGAGTTGAATAGTAAATGAGAGAATAGGAATTAGAGTTAATGAACATGGGGATAATTCTTTCTAGAAGACAGCTGCAAAGTAGATCAAAAAAGAAGGTTCTTGGTGGGAAGTAGATTCAAAAGAAGGGCTTTATTTGTTTGTTATAAAATCAAAGTATTGATAGTCCCTTTATATTTTGACAGGAAGGATCCAACAGAAAGGGAAAATTTAATCTATAAGGGATTTAAAAATAACCAACTCCACAGTGTATACCACCACCGCAACCACCACCACCAAAAATAGAAACAATAGAGGTTCAGGCCAACAGTACATATGGAGACTCACTGCCTCCTTTCCCACTCTTTCTTTTTAGAATACTTACTTTTCTATATAGAATA
>NW_006408630.1:7835700-7853795 GCF_000296735.1 Chrysochloris asiatica
AACTGATTGTGAGGGTTGGAAATGTAAAGGTAGATGTTTTATAGCAAGGAGGGGAGTGATTAACTTTTCAGTCTAGGAGCGGAGGTCCCTAGGACTGTCGATGGAGAAAAGCGGAGAGCGGGATCCTACCCAGAGAAGCAGTGATGCCTGAAATGCAGGCAGAGATGATGACGTGGAGCAATGGAGCAGCTGGAGAGGAAGAGCGACTGTGTGCTGAAGACCTGGGGGGCACAGGGAGGGTGGGGTGGGCGGGGAAGGATTGCAGGGTATACCCTTTGGTTGATGATGCATGGAGGGAATTGTAACCATGGCAATGAGACGATATACAATAGAATGAATGTAAAACTAATGTTCTCCCATGTAATCTATCACATAATTCACAGTAAAACATTTAAGAAAAAAAAAAAAAAAGATTAACTAAAAATAAACAAACAAACTGCTCCTCCAAAGCCAGAGCTAAGTTTAAGAATGCTCCTGCAAAGAAGGGAGAGAAGATACCCAAAGAGAGAAAGGGGAAAGCTAATGCTGGCAAGGATGGAAATAACCCTGCAAAAAATGGAGATGCCAAAACAGACCAGGCACAGAAAGCTGAAGGTGCTAGAGATGCCAAGGGTAGTGTGCGCATTTTTGATAACTCTGTACTTCGGATAACTCTGAAATACTATTTTTTATCAAGTTTTATAAAAATACAGAATTTTGTTTTCCTTTTTTTCTTTTAAGCTATGTTGTTAGCACACAAAATGTATCATTGTTCTTTGGGAAAGGGGCAAATGTCTCAATTACAGTCTCTGCAAAGCTGGATTGATGGGGAAGCAACACCTTTCCCATCTAATTTTGAGAGACTCCCTCTTGGTTCTCAGGAGGAGGGATTCCCTGGCAATAACACACGTTAGCCACCTAGGCACAAATGCCATGTGGTGTGGAAAAAGTTCAACTTGCTTTTACATCTTCATATCCTCTTCTCCCTCTCTGCCTTCAGCATAGACTTGACTTCTATAAACCCAGAGACCTGTTGGGACCTGACCTCAGAAAACTGGTTTTTCATGTGTCAGGCAATTTGGGCTTTCCAGTGATGCCATCTCAGTGGCACCCCTCAAAAGAGCAGCCTTACCTTTGTTTAGATTGTGGCCTTCAGATTGGTAATTCTGCCATTTTCATTTCATTTTCTGAAAGTCAGGGTCGACTTGTGAAAAGTTGTTAAATAACATGCTAAGTGTGCAGTGTCAATCCTCATTCTAAACTTTCCCTATTCAGAGCATCAGATGAAGATTTCATTGGGTTTTATGGTGGCTTGTTGATTTAGGTAATCATTCGAAGAAGGGAGTTTGAAAATTGTTGTATATTGTTAACAATTGTCTGCCCATGTCCTGCCTGAATACCAGATTGTTTATGAAAAGTATCTTTAATAAAGCTTGATACAATTTGGCTTAGAGGGAAAAAATCAGGAAAGGTGTGTGTCTTTTCACTACACTTATTCAATCTGTATGCTTATCAAATAATCCAAGAAGTCCGATTATTTGAAGAACATGGCATCAGGATTGGAGGAAGACTCATTAACAACCTGCAATATGGAGATGGCACAACTTACTTGCTGGAAGCAAAGAGCACTTAAAATATTTACTGATGATGATCAAGGACTACAGCCTTCTGTATGGATTTCTTCTAAATGTAAAGAAAGCAAAAATCCTCATAACTGGATCAATAAGTAATATCATGATAAATGGAGAAAAGACTGAAGTTGTCAAAGATTTCATTTTTCTGGATCCGTAATCACTCATAGAATCATTAGTAAGCAAATCAAACATATTGCATTAGGCAAATCTGCTGCAAAAGTTGTTCTTTAAAGTGTTCTAGAACAAATGTCAATTTAGGACTAAGGTGTGCTTGACCCAAGCAATGGTATTTTCAGTAGCCCCATGTACATGTGGAAGTTGGACAGTGAATAAGGGAAACTGTAGCAGAATAAAAGTATTTGAATTATGATTTTGGATTAAAATATTAAAAGTTTCACGGACTGTCAGAGAATAAACAATCTGTGTTGGAAGAAGTACAGCCAGAATGTTCCTTAGAAGCCAGTATGGCAAGACTATATCTCTCATACTTCAGACACGTTATCTGGAGAGACCAGTCTCTGGAGAAGGACATCATCTTTGTTAAAGTGGAGGGTCAGGAAAAAGAGGAAGACTCTCACATAATTAATGACACAGGTGCAGTAACAATGGGCTCAAACGTAACAACAATTGTGAGGAAGTTGTAGGACAAGGTTGTGTTTTGTTCTATTGTTCATAGGGTTCTTATAAGCCAGAACCAACTTAATGGCACCTTCCCAACAATTTGTTACTGTAGAGTCGGTTCCAAATTATAGTGAACTTGTATTGGGTTTCTTAGAGTTTAGTGGGTTTGAACTGCTGATCTTGTGGTTAGCAGGCCAGTGCTTATCCTACAGCATCATACTAGAACTCCTAGTAATTTCAAATAGTGAAAATAAGGGGGTTTTATTTACAGAATTTCCTTGGTGGGAGGAAGAACATTATCTTTCTGTCCGTGTCTTTGAAAATTTCTGTATTTCCTGTTCAATATCTTTGAGTCAATTGCAATCTTTCTTCTTTCCTTCTTTTCTTTCTTTCTCTTCCTTCCTTCCTTTCTCTCATTCAATCCTTCTTTCTTTCTATGATGCTCAAACTGTCCCCACTTTGGCTGGTAGGAACTCTCATTTTGTATTCTATGTATTTTTACCATGTTTTATTAGGCACTGAAAGCATTCTTTCTGTTCAGTATACAATGGCCCAGATTTATGTTTTTTATCTTATACTCAGAATCATCTATTTGTTGAAAATAGACTTATTTCAATTCATAAGAAATGGTCTTTAAAAACACAATCAAATTGCTAAGTAAGCTTGCTCATCATTACTAAGTTATAATTTCTTCTAGGTCTTCTCTGTGGACAGAGGTTAGAAATATGTATTAATAGGGAAAAAAACATATGTTCCTATTTACAAATCAAATGTAACATTATAAATGTTTTCCTTAACATATTTGAATTTGTACCTGTATCTTTTTTCTGTTTTCCTGAAAATCTTGGTTCCCAGTGATATTAGCATAAATATTTTTTGCTTTATTCCATAACTATGTATGATTAGTTTTAAATAATTCTATCAGTATTACTACTAACAGTTGAGTCTACTGAATAAAGTTTCAGAATTCTTTGCAGCTATATATGTCTTTTAAGGAGCTCTGGTAGTGTAGTGGTTACGAATCAGGCTGTGAACCACAAGGTGAGCAGTTTGAAACTACTAGCTGTTCGGCGGGAGAAAGATGAGGCTCTCTGCTCCCTTAAAGATTTACAGCCTCGGAAACCCTGTACAGGATTGCTATGAGTTGGAACTGACTCCACGACACTTAACAACAACAAAATATATGTCTTTGAAATATGTAACTTTAGACTATACATGTATAAAGAATATATTTCAGATATATAATCAAGCTATCAAGATCTGAAAGTCTGAAATAATCCTTTTCTCTGAGTGACTTTGTCTCCAACAAGCTTTGCATTCAGACTCATTCTTTTAGTTCTTTTTCACTTTTTGAGTATTCCGTTTTACAAAAAAGTATCAATTTAACATCACCTACACAATTCTGAAATTGAATCTGTATAACATGATATATTCAGGTAAGTCTCATTCCCACTCCTCCTTTATCTTATCCTGTTTCCTCTGTCCTATAGAGACTATCTAAGGAGTTTCAGTAGTATAGTCAGTTACAAGTTAAGCTACAAATCACAATGTCAGCAGTTTGAATCTACCACCTGCTCCACAGAAGAAAATTGAGGCTTTCTGCTTCTGTAAAGATTTACAGCCTTGGAAACCCTACACAGGATCACCATGTATCAGAACAAGATCCACAGCATACAGCCACCACCACTATATTTCCATAGTTTATTTTATCCTTACAGTGTTTCCTTTTGCAATATAAGTAAATACAATTTGCACTCTCACACACACATAGTCATATTTTTCCCCCTTTCTTACACAAAAGGTACCATACCATATACATATATATATGTTGTTGTTGTTATGTGCTGTGGAGTCGATTCCGTTTCATAGCAACCCTGTACAGGGTTTCTGAGGCTGTAAATCTTTATGAGAGCAGAAAGTCTCACCTGTCTCCCGTGGAATAGCTGGTAGTTTTGAATTCCTGACCTTGAGGTTTGCAGCCCGATTTGTAACCACTATGCTACCAGAGCTCTTTTATATATGTGTGTGTGTGTGTGTTATTGTTGTTGTCAAGTTCTGTCGAGTCAGTTCCAACCCATAGAGACCCTGTATGGTGTTTCCAAGGAGCAGCTGATGATCTTGAACTGCCGACCTTGCAGTTCAAATGGCTTAGCAGTCTTGCACATTAACCCACAGTGCCACTCCAGCAGGACGCATATGTATATACTCTCTATTCCTTGCCTTACTTTATTTATTTAATAATGTTGTTGTTGTTATCTGCCGTGGAGTCAGTTCCGACTCATAGCGACCCTGCACAGGGTTTCCAAGGCTGTTAATCTTTACGGGAGCAGAATACCTCATCTTTCTCCCGCGGAGCAGCTGGTAGTTTCGAACTGCTGACCTTGCAGTTCGCAGCCTGATTCGTAACCACTATGCTACCAGAGCTCCTTTATTAGTATAGATGAATCCAACATTCTATGCAAACAATCTTCCTTATTCCTTTTCATGGCCACATAGTATTCATTGAAGCCATGGTATTTTCAATAGCTTCATTTACATGTGAAAGTTTAACAGTGAATTAGGAAGATCATAGAAGATTGATTCATTTGAGTTTTGGCATTAGAGAAGAATATTGAAAGTACCATGGACTGTAAGGAGCTTGGGTAGTGTACTGGTTATGAATTGGGCTGCTAACCTCAAAGTCAGCAGTTCAAAACTACCAACTGTTCTGTGGGAGAAAGATGCTGATTTCTGCTCACATAAAGATTTACAGCCTCGGAAACCCTATTCAGGGTCACTATGAGTTAGAACTGACTCCATGGCACACCACCACCACCACCATGAACTGTTAAAAGAACAAGCAAACAAACAAAAAAATCTGTGTTGGATGATGTATAGCCAGAATGCTCCTTAGAAGCCAGGATAGTGAGACTTCATCTCTCATACTTTGTATACATTATCAGGATAAACCAGTCTTGGAGAAGGACATCATGCTAGATAAAATGGAAAGTCTGCAAAAAGAGGAAGATCCCCAATGAGATGAATTGACAGCAGCAATGGTCTCAAGATTAATAACAATTGTGAGGATGGCGCAGGACCAGGCAATGCTTTGTTCTGCTGTTCATAGGGTCACTATGGTCGAAACTAACTCGATGGCACCTAACAACAACCAAGTGTTCATTGTAAAATATAACACCATTTGGGTGGTGTTTTGTTTATATTTTTTTCTTTAATATTATCACAAATAATGACACTATGAGCAACCTTTTATGAATTTCATTTCTGTTCATCCAGTGTATGTTTAGATTACATTCCTATATTTAGAATGCCAGATCAAAAAGTAAATGAATGCTACTTTATCTTTGGACAAATATTGTCAATTTTTTTCCATACCGTATTTCAACAGGACTTAATAAAAACAACAAAATTTCATCATAGACTTGCCAACAGAATGTTGTACCAAACACTTGGATTTATATTAATTCAACCAGTGAGAAAAGTTTTAATGCGCATTTCTTCCATTATAAGTGAATTTGAGCATTTTAGAATTTCTTTAAAGGTCATTAAATACCATTTTCATTTCTACTTATGAGCTTTTGCCCATGTTTTTTATATCACTGTTGGCCATTCTCTTTTCTATCTTAGCACCTTTTTTAATATAAGTGGAATAATAGCCCTTTGTCTTTAACTTAAGCCAGAAAATATTGCTTTCATAATATGTCATTTTTCATTTACTTTGCTTATGGTGATTTGTCATGTATATATCAAACTTTCTGGAAAATGGGGTAGCCATGAAACTTTAGCTGTTTTCCCAACAATGATGATGTTGTTATTAAGTACCGTGGAATTGGTTCTGACTCATAGTGACCCTGCACAGGGTTTCAGAGGCTGTAAATCTTTATGGGAGCAGAATGCCTCATCTTTCTCCCACAGAACAGCTGGTAGTTTCGAACTGCCAACCTTGAGGTTAGCAGCCCAATTCGTAAGCACTATGCTACCAGAGCTCCTTTACAGAGATTGGATAAATCATCCTCTATTACCTAGGCATTATTATGTTATTAAATACTGTGGAGTTTGTTCCAACTCATAGCTATCCTGAATAAGTTTTCCAGTGAACATATGGTGGGTTTGAACTGCTGACCTTGTGGTTCGAAGCCCAGTACTGATCTTACAGTGCCACACCAGGAGTCTAGTCATTATTATGTGTAATGAATATTACCTGTGAAAAAGCTCAAGTGATTTTTAAAGTTTTTGACCATGAAGAACCAATTAATATTCATTATTCTACACAAAGATCAAATCAGATCCACAACCTTCACTTTGAGTACTTTCCATTCACCTTCATTTATTGAAGCTCAAAAAAATGCCATGATCAAGCAGTATCCACCAATTACATTGATGCTGATTCCTGAGCTAGAGCAAACTCTTTACACTTCCCCTCAATGACTTAAGTTAGGACCCATGAAAAACCACCTTCATTGACAAATATATTTTCTTTAAATGATGTTAACAGTTAATATATTGGGTGACAACAGAAAGGCTGGAGTCTTGGTGTGGCGCTGTGTGTTAATGCACTGGACCGCAAAGCCGGTTTGAACCTCAAGGTCGGTGGTTCAAGCTCACCAGCCGCTCCTCAAAAACCTTATGGATCACTAAGCATCGGAACTGACTCGATGGCACTTAACAACAACAATGGAAAGATTTGAGGCTTGAGTTCACCTAGAGACACCTTAGAAGAAAGCCTGGAAACCTGCTTCTGAAAAATTGGCCATTTAAAACCTGTGGAGCGCTGTTCTACTCGACAAACGTAGGGTCACCATTAGTCAGAATCAACTTGATAGTAACTATTGCTTAGCTTTTTAATTCTTTAATCTTCTTAATCAAAAAACCTTCCTTTTTTAAGATTACCTCACCTCTTCTTTGTAAGCATAATCTGGAATTATTTGAACTTTATCTTGTTTAAAGAAAGAGAAAACCACAGGTGATAATAATACAAGGGAACCTTTGCCATCCCTTGATTACACGTCTCTTTCACCACATACAATGAAGAATTGCTAAGTACATGAGGTACATGTCATCGTTCATATTCCTTACTCCACCCTCTTTAATAAAACAAATAGTGTTTTCTCTTACCTTTCCACTATCCAAACTCAAGATTTAAAAATAACCAGAAAGTTACTTTTCTTACCATGGTAAGTTATGAATCTTAACAGGTTAGTCTGTCATATTATTATAACTTTTGGGAGTGTGGAGCTCCAAAGGATAAGCACTGGACTTCAAGGTCGGTGGTTCAAGCCCACCAGCCGCTCCACAGAAGAAAAGAGACTTTTTGCTCCCGCAAAAGATTTAAAACCTTGGAAACCTGATACAGGGTTGAAACCAACTCCACCGCACTTAACAACAGCAACATTATAACTTTAATTCAGTCAGTCCAACCACATAGGAGTCCTGGTGTCACACTGTGGATTAATGTGCTGGACTGCAAAATCAGTTTGAACCACAAGGTTGGCAGTTCAAGCTCACCAGCTGCTCTGCGGAAACTCTCTGCAGGGTTAATTTGGGTCAGAACCTACTCAACAGCACTTAGCAGCAACAATATCCACAGAATCATTGTTTTCAGTAATTAACATGAACAATTTTTAGAAAGCATAAAAACTTGGGAAGCAGTAGAAAATTAAGATATCTATACATTTATCACTTCTGGAATCCAACAAATTCAATGATCCTTCTAATTACCCACCCCCATACACACACATCTTTTCATCTTTCTGATGACCTCTAACCACATCTCAATGATCCTATTTTCTTGCTCTACCACGTTTGTTCTGCTTTCTTCTATTGTATTTTTATCATCTTTCCTGATCCAAAATTGGCCATATATCAAACGCACCTGGTGTGGCCCTGTAGGATAAGCACTGGACTGATAACTGCAAAGTCGGCAGTCCAAACCCATCAGTGATTCCTCAGAAACACTAGATAGAGTTGCTATGAGTTGGAACTGACTCAGTGGCATTTAAACTTGTAAGTGCAGTCCTTTTTGTGTTACTCATATAAGAAAAATAGGTGCTCTTTAAAGATTTTTGAAAATTAACAAACAGTCAGAAAGAACCAAATCAAGACTGTAAGGTGGATGCCTAAAGATTTCCTATAGAAACTCTCTCACCGTTGCCTGTTTGATGAAGGACAGAGCAGGAACATTGCTCTGGTAGAGAATGGCCCTCTGGTGAAGCTTCCTGGGCATTTTTTCTACTAACCCTTAAGCTAACTTTCTCAAAACACTCTCTCATAAAACATATGTTATCCTTCTTTCGGACTCCAGAAAATGCCTTGAGCATCCAAAAAAACTTGTTAGCATGCCTTTTGTGCTTGCCTGATCCGCTTTTGCTTAGATTGTGCTATGTGTACTTCTTGGTAGCCATTGATTAGATTATCTTTTGTGTTCAGGATAAGACTAGTGAAGTCATGTTTCTTTTCCTATTACAATTCTTTTAAGAAATGCTTCAAAATCTTGATCCATCTGTTTAAAATTTCCATTGAAACTTTTGGTCTTATCTGCAACTGTTCTGGGTGTAACAGTTTTAACACCCATTGAGCAGGAACTTGGTTCAGCTTTATTTTTTCAGTCAGAATTGTGTAAACTGAAACAGTTGAGATGTCTTTAGAGTTGGCTAGTATTTCTGCTATTAATTGTCAGTCCTCTTCAATTATTGCATAAACAAGATTAATTGTTACTTCACAAATTAATGCGATGGTCTGATGATGTGGGCTTCATTTTCAAAATTATTATGTCCCTTCTTAAAATGAATTATCCATTTTAAACTGCTGATTTCTTTGGGTAATTGTGGTCCTGTGAATTTGCTTGCTGTGACTTTTCTATCTAACTTCTTGTTGTTGTTGTTAAGTGCCATAACAAGGAGTGTTTCTAAGGAGTGGCTGGTGAGTTTGAACCACCAACTTCATGGTGGTGTCCAGTGCTTATCCTACAGAACCACAAAGTCTTAACTCCCACCACATGATTGGGTAGAATCATGCAAATAGGGTGCACAGGACTCTAACAGCAGGATTGGTTCGTTTTGTAAACTGCTTTATTTAAAAAGAGCCAACTCAGAAACAGATGATCCCGGGGCCATCTAGAAGAGCTTCGAGCAGAGGGCAGTATCCCTAGAAGGAAGTGTCTGCAGAAGAGGTGACGGCATGGATAGATAGAGCAGTTGTGAGCTTCCCTGCCCATAAATCGAGAGTTCTGGTAGATTAGTAGTTACAGATCAGGCTGCGAACATCAAGGTCAGCAGTTCGAAACTATCAGCTGTTCCACGGAGAAAAATGAGGCTTTCTTCACCCATAAAGATTTATAGCCCTGGAAATCCTATATGCTATGAGTCAGAACTGACTCCATAGCACATCACCACCACCACCACAGGCAGGAGGCTGACTTGTGGGATATGCCATTTGGGCATTGACAGACTGACCAAAGGAGCTTTGTAACACTTTCCCTATCAGGGCAGAAGTCAAGGGTCCACAAGACTGAGAGGCTGAAGACAAGACTGAGGTGTGCCTTCAGTACAGCAGAGAAGAGACATTCCTAACTGGAGACCTACTGCATCCTGAGATATTTCTGTTCCTGAATTATACCCTATTCACTTCTCTAATAAATTCCATAATCATGAATATTGTCTATGAATTCTATGTGATCATTTCAATGAATTATTTAACTCAGATGTGAAGCAGAGGGTGCTGTATGAGAACTGGTTGGTGTCTGAATAGGGTAAAGAAGGTTGCAGGGTGTAACTATGGCTTAATTTTTGCTTCATAGGAATCAGCCTTGAGCTGACTTTTGAGTCTGAGTCTCCTTTCCCCTTATCAAGCAAAAGAAAGTCAGACATGACTTCCATGATATTTTTGTAGGCATTGTCCCCCCAAAATTTTCATAATGCATCAATAATTTCAGCATTCTCCCACCCAAATGGCACCATAAGTCTGCTTATTCTTGCTTCAATTATAGAAGAATTTCTGTGATAAAGGGTCTTTTCAAACTGGCGTACCTTCTTAGTGCCTCAAACTGTTGCTGTTGTTAGGTGCCATCGAGTCGGCACCGACTCATAGCGACCTTATGCACAGTAGAGTGAAACAATGTCCAATCCTGGGCCAACCTCACTACTGTTGCCACACTTGAGTCCATCGATGCTGCCACCTGGCCAATCCATCTCGTTGAGGGTCTTCCTCTTTTTCTCTGACCCTCCATCTTAACAAACATGATGTCCTTCTCCAGCGACTGGTCCCTTCTGACAATATTTCCAAACTATGAGAGACGAAGTTTGGACATCTTGGCCTCTAAGGAGCTCTCTGGCTGCACTTCTTCCAAATCAAATCTATTGGTTCATTTGGCAGCCCATGGCACTTTTAGTATTCTCCTCCAACACCATAAATCAAAGGCATCAATTCTTCTGTGGTCTTCCTTATTCACTATCCAGCTTTTGCATGCTTATGAGGTTATTGAAAATATCATGGCTTGGGTCAGGCGCACCTTAGTCCTCAAGCTGACATCCTTGCTCTTCAACACTTTAAAAAGTTACTATGCAGCAGATTTGCCTAATGCAATACATCATCTGATCTCTTGACTGCTGCTTCCATGAGTGTTGATAGCTGATCCAAGAAGAATGAAGTCCTTGAAAACTTCAATCTTTTCTCAGTTGAACATGAACCATTTCCTTTTGGTACAGTGACTCTGTGTATTCCTTCCATATTCTCTTAATGCTTTCTGCATCATTCAATAATTTTCCAAGAGAATGTTTCAATAATGAAAGTCAAGGTTTGAATTTTTTCTTCGGTTCCCCCAGCTTGAGAAATGCTGATTCTCTTCTTCCTTTTGGGCTTTCTGATTCCAAATCTTTGCACATTTTATTATACTATTCGGCTTTATCTTCTCGAGCTGATCTTTGAAATTTTCTGCTCCATTCTTGGACCTCCTCATTTCTTCCATTTGCTTTAGCATCTCTACGCTGGAGAGTAAGTTTCAGAGTCTCTTCTGACATCCATTTTGACATTTTCCTTCTTTCTTGTCTTCTTAATGACTATTTGCTCTCTTCATGTATGATGTTCTTGATGTCATCCCACAGCTCTTCTGGTCTTCAGTCATTAGTGTTTAATGTATCAAATCTGTTCTTCAGATGATCTCTAAATTCAGGTGGGATATATTCAAGGTCATATTTTGGCTCTCATGGACTTGTTTTCATTTTCTTCAGCTTCAGTTTGAATTTGCATATCACTAATTGATGGTCTGTTCCACAGTCTGCCCCTGGCCTTGTTTTCACTGATGATATGGAACGTTTCCATCTTCTCTTTCCACAGATGTAGTCAATTTGATTTCTATGTATTCCATCTGGTGAGGTCCATGTATATAAGTCATCTGTTGTGCTGTCTAAAGAAGGTATTTGAAATAAACAAATCATTGGATTTACAGAATTCTGTCATGTGTTATCCAGCATCATTTCTATCACCAAGGCCATCTTTTCCAACTACTGGTCCTTCCTCTTTGCTCCCAACCTTTGCTTTCCAAACACCAGTAATGAGCAATACATCTTGATTGCACGTTTGATCAACTTCAGATTGAAGAAGTTGGTAGAATTCTCTATTCCATCCTCACTGGCTTCAGTGGTTGGTGCATAAATTTGAATAATATTAACTGGCCTTCCCTGTAGGCGCATGGATATTATCCTATCACAGACAGCGTTGTACCTCATGACTGATCCAGATATGTTCTTTTTGACGAAGAATGCAACACCATTTCTTTTCAATTTGTCATTCCATGCATAGTAAACCATGTGTTTGTCAAATTCAAAATGGCCAATACCAATCCATTTCAGCTCACTAAAGCCTAAGATATCAATGTTTATGCATTCCATTTCATTTTTGACAACTTCCAATTTTCCCAGATTCATACTTTTTACATTCCATGTTCTGATTTTCAATGGATGTTTATAGCTGTTTCTCTTCATTTTGAGTTGTGCCCCATCAGCAAATGAAGGTTCTGTGAGCTTTTCTCCCATGAGATTAACTCCATTCACATCATCATGATCAACTCTACTTTGAGGAGACATCTCTTCCCCACTTGCATTTTGAGTGCCTTCCAACCAGAGGGGCTCCTTTTCCGGCACTGTATCTGTCAGTATTTCTCTGCTATTCATGAGTTTTTCAGTGACTAAAGATTCGGAAGTAGTATGTCACTCTTTCTTGCTAGTCTGTCTTTGTCTGGAAGCTCATCTGAAACCTGTCCACCGTGGTGACCCTGCTGATTATTTAAAATAATGCTGGCATAGCCCTCAGAATCACAGCAGCTCACAAGCCACCACAGTATGACAGACAGACATGTGGTGGCCATTTGTTTTTGTGTCGATACTGCCACTTTAAATTTTGAGGAGATCTGTGCACATGCATAGTAGAACCCTCCAGGGGTGGGATTGGGGTATTCATTTGCTCAGGTACCCCCTCTAGTTACCAGAATGGAGGTACACTGTCAGCGAGAGACCAATGAATAATGGACAGATACAAAAAAAAAAAAAAAAAAAAACGTCCACACCTGTATCTCCTCGGTTCTGTAAGGCGTCCATGCCTGTTCTGATCCTTCCCCCACTTGTTCTCTCCCAAGATGGTGCATCTGGGAATAACTGAGCATCTTGAATTAGGAAGCAATGGATTTCTTGATTTCTCTTACAAATTCCCCTAGCTGTAATCCTTCCAGTCTTCTAAATATTCCTTTATATGTGGTTCAGAGTTCTAGCACCATCCCTGAGTCTGCTTGGCCCAGTATTCTGTGTTGGTGATGGAGCTCCTCACTGCACTTCTACCTGATCCGCCATCTTCATTGTATCAATATTGAGTGCTTCAAACTAGATCCTGTTCAAACATGTTGTAAAACATTTGTATGCATTTATTTGTGTGCAAAAGGTTTTAAAATCCATAAATTTTCACATAATCCTCATATTCCATACTTTTTTTTGAAGCTTCCTCATGTTTTGGGCCACCTTACAGTCATTGGTCCCAATGCCTCCATCTTAAAATATTTTCAATCAAATAAGTTTAATAATAAGTGCTTATTGAGCTTCTTTTTTAACACAATAACTGTGATAGGTATACCCAAAGCAACCCACTGCTGTTGAATCGATTCTATTCTAATCCCTGTAGGATAGAGTAGAAATGCTCTGTAGGATTTCCAAGGATGTAAATCTTCATGGAAGCAGACTACCTCATCTCTCTCACTTACTTGTTCTGGGATATGTGCCAGGAAAAAGAATATTAATGCTGAGAAATTGCCTTAAGAATATTTTAGGTCAAATAGATTTCATCTGACTCTTCATGAACCTTAATAATAGACCCAAGATTGCATTTTTAAACATCAGGGAGCCTCAGTCTGAAGCAAGGATCAAAATGGAAAAGTCAAGTTAGAATCCAAACTGGAATAATAACTTATATGAAATTATTTTCAAATAAAAGTGATATAACTTTGTGAGCTCTCTAGTTTGGTATAGAATCCATGGTTCCATGTATTAATCATAGAATCTGTACTTAGAATTGATTATATAACTGCTTGGTTGGCAAGCTAATTTTCTACTTAAAATCCCTGTTATCAAATGTAGGGGATGATAGTTGTTCAGCAGTAGAATTCTCTCCTCTTGTGTGGGAGACCAGGTTCTGTTACTGGCCATTTGCCTTATGTGCAGCCACCATCCATTTGTAAGTGAAAACTTGCCTGTTGCTCTGATGCTAGTTTCAGTGAAGCTTCTAAACTAAGACTAGGAAAAAAACTTGGTGATGCACTTCTAAATATCACCAATGGACATCATATATCACAAAGGTTTGATCCATATCCAATCATGGAAAATGCACAGGACTGGGTAGCATTTGATTCTGTTGTACATGTGAGCAACAATGAGTCTGGGACCAACTTGATGGCAAGTAACAACAACATTGTCAAGTGTCAGCATCTCTGTAGAACCCATGGTGATCAGGGCGGAAAGCTCAGCTACCATTTTGTAATCACAGGCAACATTGTTCTGCTTGTTTCCTCCCAATTCCATATCCCAGTATAAGCCCACATAAAATTTATAAGGGAAGGCACAAGCACTTGCATTTTATTAAACAAGTTCTAACCATAATTTTGGTGCATGTAGTACTTGAGACCACCAAATAGGAGAAACAGTGCAACATAGCTATCCTTTGACTTTCATGAAAGTTATGGTGAATAAATTCCGACTTTTGTTTTGTTTTGCTTTATTATCTTTGCTTATAATGATATCTCCATGGGTTTCTTGCTCCACATTTTTCTATTTGCCTCATATGGGGACCTACACAACTGTCATTTCTGTCTTGAGCTCCACTTCATTATTTCCATTAGCTATAGACTAGTGGTCCTATGCCATGCATGACTGAGCACAAGATAACCTAAGAGAAGTCCTAAAAATATTGATGCCCAGATCACACACCAGATAAATTAAATATAGCTGGGTACAGCCATTGGTATATTTTAAATCTTACCTGATATTTCTAGGTGATGGCCAGTTTTGATAATTACTGAGGTAGTCATTTACTTCCGCTTACTCTATTGTCTGATGTGAGTTTGATGATTATATCATGACAAATAACCCTTGAGAATGTATTCATCCCTTCCTGGTCCTTCTATGTTGCATGGTCTTGAAATGACCCTGCTCTAATAATATTATCTATTGTTATGTCTTTTCTATCATAAAAATTTTTGTTTCAGTGTTTTGTTTTTACTTTCTTTCAATAGATCCCATGTTTGAGACAACCACTATAACAATTAGAATGGAGAAAAATGTCTAAGTAACTTAAAATGATGAAAATGTATGCCAGAAGTATCCAGATAATAAAAAAATATGGTCCTCTGCTGAGCCATATGTTAAGAGTCTCAATTCTTTATTTTATATTGGTAGCAGAGAAGATGACCTGACACCATACCATGGGATATAGCTTATTTTAACTGTCCAGGAAGCCATTTGAGAATAAGCAAGTTGTTCACTGGGAAGCCCTCAAGGCAAACAATCAAGTTTCTTCAGGACAAACTCCCCTCTAAGACTGAAACTCAAAGGGAACACATGAGCAGGCATGTAAGCTTGCTGGTTACCACATTGGACTACTGGTGAGTGGAAGAGGGGGAAAGGTATCAATGAAGAAATGGGCTGAATTCAACCACATTACATAGACTCCTATTGACCTGGAGATGAGAGAGAGAAGAGGAAGGACTGTTGGTCATTATGACTCAATAGTGAGTAATTGTTATCATGACTAATTGTGACTGTCACAATTATAAAGGTAGAAGTTTTGCAACAAAAACGGAAGAGTAAGTTAATCTTACATTCCAGAAACAGGGGATCCTAAGGTCATTCAAGGAAGAAGAACTCAAGCAGAATGCAGGAACTTATCCAGAGAAGCAGTGACACCAGAGATGGAGGCAGAGATGGGGACATGGAGAGAGAGAGCAGCTTAGGACTCTGTATTCATGGGACGAGAGGGACTGAGAGCTGGTGACCAGAAGGCAGACTTGCAGAATGTGCCCTTTGGTGGAGTCAATTATTATGTATGCCTGAGTATTTAAAAAAAAAAAAAAAAGCTAAAATGAATATAGAGAAATACTGTTAACTGATGGTACATGAAGGGAATTATAACCATTGTGATGAAACAAAGTATATGATTTGTTGAATATAAAACTGATTATCTGCCCTGTAAACTTTCACACACAAAAAATAAACCTTAACTATAAACCCTCAAAGGCTTTCAAATAAATTAAAAAAAAAAAAATTAAAAGTAAGAACCCTTATTGTATCAAAAAGTAAAATGAATTTTAGCTTATTTCACTAAATTAAAAGTAAATTTTAATGGACTTTAGAAAAACAAAACACAATTATTCTTAACTAAGAACTAAATGTTACCATATCCTACCTAAAATTTATAAGAACTAGGTAAAAACATACTTTTTAAATGATCATTTAACTACTTTTATAAAAATCAAAATTTAAGCTAGATATATACATTTCACCTTTCTTGTAAAGAATTTACTCAAACAATTTTAGTGAATGTCACCGTATATAAATAAACAGATATTTAATTAAGTGAATTCAATGTATTTCTATTCTTCAAATTCTGAAAATTCATATTTTCTGGCAATGGAAATTATGAGATCTAATTCATAATAAATGCTAAAAGTCATTTTTTAAAAATAAATTTTTTTCTTCTCAGAAAACAAATACGATTTATCAGAACTGCAAAAAAAATTCATTTTATGTTTTTCATTTTCTATCTATCCCTTGCCCACTCTCTAATGTTGTTGTTTGGTGCCATGAAGTTGGGTCCGACTCACAGTGTCCCTATACAACAAAATGCACCAATGCCTGGTTCTGTGCTGTTTTCACAATAGTCATATTTCAGCCCATTGTTGTTGCCTCTGTGTCAATCTATCTTGTTGGGGGTCTTCCTCTTTTTTGCTAACTCTCTACCAAGATTGATGTCTTTCTTCACAGACAGATCCCTCCTGACAATAGGCCTCTAATGTTGTTGTTAAGTGCTGTTGAGTCAGTTCTGATTCATAGCATAACTGTATAGAATTTCCAAAGAGCAGCTAGTGAGCTTGAACCACTGACCTTGTAGTTCAAAATGACCTTGAGGTCAAGTGCTTATATTACAGTGCCACACCAGAACTCTAACATAGGCAATAATACATTGTAAAATTATAAAATGAAGACTAGTGATGTGGGGCAAAAGAGACTAAAAAATGGATACAAAAACAGATTTCTGTTTCATTTTGCAGTGTCAGTGGGTTTCTACTTCATGTATTTTTGTTGTGCTTTGTTTTTGTTTTGTTTTTTTATAGCATATTAAAAACTAATTAATACTTAGACCATAGGTAGCATAATGATAACTAGTAAAAGATACCCATCAATTGAGGAACGTATAAACAAACTTTGGTACATACTCACAATGGAATACTATGCTACCCTGAAGAACAACAAGGAAGCTGCAAGCCACCACATAACATGGATGAACCTTGAGGACATTATGCTGAGTGAAATCAGTCAGTCACAAAAGGACAAATTCTGCATAGGACCATTATTGTAAAAGAGTAAGCAAAATAACCACACTAAAAGGGATAAATAAATTATATATATATATGCTAATAACCAGGTTGTATGGGATGAGAGGAGGGGAGGGAGGGAGGGCAGTTGCTCAAAAAAAGGGAACAAATCTTTACATTGAGGATTAACCACCCCCTCGGAACACAGGGTTGACAGTGATGGGCAACATAGACAAGGGCTACCCAAAAATGGGGGTGCCTATAAAGGCAAGAAGTGACTGGCTTACAAGCTTTCAAGAGGGAGCCTAATTCCAGAGGGTGCAGGGGAAGGTAGAATCATCACTGAATGATTTCCAATCCGTTGGGACCGGGGGCTGGCAAAAGGAAATAGAGATAAGACTCTTGTGGTACAATAGTGAATAATTGCCATCAGGACTGACTGTGAGGGTAGGAAATATAGAGGTAGTTGTTTTTTGACAAAAGGAGGAGAGTGAATTATTTTGCAGCCCAGGAGCAGAGGTCCCTGGGACCATCAAGTGAGAAGAACGGAGAGCGGTACTCTACCCAGAGAGGCAGTGACGCCAGGGATGGAGACAGAGAAGATGACGTGGACAGATGGAGCGGCTGGGGACACTGGACTCAGGGAGAGAGAAGGGTTGTGTGCTGGAGGCAGGGTGGGGTGGGAAGGGCTGTGTGGTGTACCCTTTGGGGTTATATTATTATGCATGGGAGAGAATTGCATCGCAATGAAATGAAATGTGATAAGATGAGAGCAAAGTTGATGTTCTCCCATGTAAACC
>NW_006408630.1:7854520-7859373 GCF_000296735.1 Chrysochloris asiatica
AGTCGTTGGAGAAGGATGTCATGCCAGGTAAGGTGGAGGGTCAGAGAAAAAGAGGAAGACCCCTAATGAGATGGATTGGCCAGGTGGCATCATTATGGCGTCAAGTGTGGCAGCTGTGGTGGGGTTGGCCCAGGATCGGACATTGTTTCGTTCTGCTGTGCCTGGGGTCGCTATGAGTCAGTTCCAACTCGATGGCACCTGACAACAACAACTTGAAATTTCACAAAAGATCACAGAAATTCACTATAGAAATCATATATTTAGCAATCTAGAATGTTCCTTTCTTCCCAGTTTATCCATAATTTCCATAATGAATAAAATCCAGGTAAATACCTTTATGAGAGTCTCTGCTCTTAGCAAAGATTCATCTGACATCAGCAACAATATCCCACTTTCCATGCCCTTTTTTCATTTTGTTAAATTGTAGTGGTGTGCATGTTGCTGTGATACTGGAAGCTATGTCACAAATATTTCCAATACCACAGGACCACTTAGAGTGGACAGGTTACAGCAGAATTTCAAGACTAAGACAGACTAGGAAGGAGAAATAGGTAGCCCACTATGAGGAACTAAAAACTTTACGAATAGAAGTCATATGTTGTCTGATAGAATATTGAAAAATGAATCCCTCATATTGGAAGGCACTCAAAATATAACTGGGGAATAGCTGCCTTCACAAAATAGAGTTAACCTTACTTAGTAGCATGGATGGAGCAAAGCTTTTGGGACCTTCATTTGCTGCTAGGGCATGAAGAGAAGAAACAGCTTCAAACATCCATTAATAATCACAATGCAGAAAGTACAAAGTGTGACTCTAGAAAAATTGGAAGTTGTCAAATATGAAGTAGAATGCATAAAGATCAATATTCCAGACATTAGTAAGCTGAAATATACTGGCATTGACCATTTTAAGCCAGACAATCATATGACTTATTATGTCAGAAATAACAAAGTCAAGAGGAATGATGTTACATTTGTTATCAAAATGAACATTTCAAGATCAGTTTTGAAGTACAATGCTGTTTGTGGTAGGATAGTATCTATATGCCTAAGAGGAAGACCACTTAATATAACTATTATTTAAATTCATGCACCAATCACTAAGATCAATGATGAAGATATTGAAGAATTGTACCAATTTTTTTCAGTCTGAAATTGATTTTGAATCTGCAGTCAAGATTCATTGATAATTATTGCTGATTAGAATGTGAATGTTAGAAACAGAGAAGAAGGACCAATAGTTGAAAAATATGGTCTTGGTGATAGAAATGATGCTGGAAATCACATAATAGGTCATCAACTTAACTTATTAATTGCAAATACCTTTATTTAACAATATAAACACTGACTATCCATTGCTGTTCAAACCCACCAGCTGCTCCTCAGAAATCCTATACAGAGTTGCTATGAATCACAACAGACTCAACAGCATTTAACAACAACAATACATGTGAACCACAACTTGTCTGTCAGTTTGTCATACTGTGGTGGCTTGTGTTACTGGAAGCTACACCTCCATTAATTTAAATACCAGCAGAGTCACCCAAGGTAGATAGGTTTCAGCAGAGCTTCCAGATAAAATAGAATAAGAAGGAGGAGAGGCAGACTACTTCTAAATACGTAGCCACTAAAAACTTCATAAATAGTAATGGAACATTATCAGATATGGTGTCAGAAAATGAAAACACCAGAATACTGTCAGATATAGTGCTAGAAGATGAGCTGTTCAGATTGGAAGTGATACAAAATGCAATTGGGGAAGAGCTGCCTCCTCAATGTAAAGTTGACCATGATGACGCAGATGGAGTAAACCTTCATTTGCTGATGGGGCATGACTTAAAATGAGGAGAAACAGGTGCAAACATCTATTAATAATCAGAAGTTGGAATTATGAAGTGTGAGTCTAGGAAAACTGGAAGTTGTCAAAAATGAAATGGAATACATAAAGAGCAATATCCTAGGCATTAGTGAGCTGAAATGGACTGGTATTAGCTATTTTGAATCTGGCAGCCATATGGTTTACTATGCATGAAATGACATATTTAAGAGGAATGGCACTGCATTCATCGTCAAAAAGAACATTTCAAGCTAATTCAGAAGAAGGCATGGAACTAGGGCTATCATTGCTGGAATCAGGTGGACCTTGACTGGAAGCAGAGAACACCAGGAAGATGTTTACTTATGCTTTATTGACTATGCAAAACCTTTTGACTATGTGGAGCATGACACAGTTCCATGGTAAATGACACACTTCTTCAGGTTGCTGTAGTTTTGGGAGTGAGTTGCAGTAAGAGATAGACACATATTTCAATTTATTCTCATGGCTTAATTTTGTCTTTGTAATATCCAATTAGTCCTCATGAATTCTAGTTTTTTCAATGATTTTTTTTCTGCTTGCATCCAATTTTCATTCCCTACCTCTGATGCAAGCTGATCTACACAATATCAAACTTAACATCAGACTGCTTCACCAGTTTCCTCTTGTGGTATAGGCTTAGTAACTTTTATCTGGTTCCCCAAGTACCACTTCTAGAGCATTTTATCTGTGGCTTCTTCCATAATTGTTCACTGTAATCTCCAAAACAAATCCATTATTTCCTGTTACTTATGGTGGTTCTGCTAAATTGTAATGGATACAGTTACTGATTCCAGCAGTGTATCATCAGTAAGTGAATCAATAAATGTAACTGATACATATACGGATTCAATCAAGGTATACATTACTGGTGTTACATGCTTGTTTCTCCCTCTGCTACAATGACAGCTCCATGAAGTCAGGGATTTTGGTTTGCTCATTGTTGTATTCCCAATACTCAGATGGTTCATGGCATACAGTAGGTGCTTAATCAATGCTTTGTTTGTTCTTTTGTGGTTTGCCACATGAACTTTCATACATACGATTTTAGGCAGAAATTATTACAATTTATTGGAGGGAATCAGAACAAGCTCTGTGAGAGGAAATAATCCTGATGGTTTCTAACTTGATTTGCATGATTCAAATGCTCTTTATATGCTCTGTTGCCTGAGGGCATTTGCACATTTGGTTGTAGTAGATTGAATAATGGCTCTCCAAAAACATTCACATAAAGTCCCTGGAGTGCCCTTGAATATTGTTGTTGTTGTTAGGTGCTGTGGAGTCAGTTCAGTCTCATAGCAACTCTGTGCACAACAGAACAAAACACTACCTGATCCTGTGGCATCCTCACAATTGTTAATATGATTGAGCCCATTGCTGCTGCCACTGTTTCAATCTATATTTCTCTTCTTTGCTGACGCTGCATTTTGCCAAGCATAATGTCTTTCTCCAGGGAATGGTCCCTCCTGATAATATGTCCAAAATATGAGAGTCAAAGTTTTGCCATCCTGGTTTCTAAGGAGCATTCTGGCTGCATTTGTTCCAACAGAGATTTGTTTTGTCTCTGGCAGTCCATGGTACATTTAATATTCTTTTCCAAAATCATAATACAAATACATCGATTCTTCTATTGTCTGCCCTATTTGTTGTTCAACTTTTATATGCATATAAGGCAATTAAAAAATACCATGGCTTGGGTCAAGAGCACCTTAGTCCTTAAACTGATTATCTTTGTTTTTAAACACTCAAGAGGTCTTTTGCAGCAGATTTGGCTAACAGAATGTCATTTGATTTCTTGACTGCTACTTCTATGAGTGTTGATTGTGGATTCAAGCAAAATGAAGTCTTTAGCAACTATAATTCAAAGTAATCAATTCTTCTGAGATCTTCGTTATTCATTGTCCAGATTTAACACACCTATGAGACCATTCAAAGTATCACAACTATATCAGGCACATCTGAGCCCTCAAAGTTACACTGTTACTCTTTAACATTTTAAACAGGTTTTTTTCAGCAGATTTACCCAATTCACTGTTGTTGAGTTGGCTCTGGCCCTGTAAAAGGCTTCCAAGAGTGGCTGGTGGGTTTAAACTGCCAACCTTGTAGTTAATAGTCCAATGCTTATCCTAAGCACCACACTAAAGTTATACATCCTTTGATTTCTTAACTGCTGCTTCCATGAGCATTGATTGCAGATCCATGTAGCATAAAATCCTTGACAACTTTAATCTTGTATCCATTTATGATGATTTTTTTTATTGATCCAATTATGAAACTTTGTTTTCTTCTTGTTGAAGTGTAATCCATACTTCTTCATCAATAAATCCTTCAAGTTCTCTTCATTTTCAGCAAGCGTCATATGTACATCCTAGGTTGTTGACTCTTCCTCCAGTCCTAATTCTAACCCTAATTCACATTCTTCTTCATGTATTCCATCTTCTTCACTTAATTTCTCAGCATACAGATTGAATAAGTATGATGAAAAGATACAACATGATGTACACCTTTCTTGATTTTAAAGCATTCAGTATCTCCTTGTTCTATTTGAAGGATGGCCTCATGGCCTATGCACAGGTTCCTCAGGAGCACAATTGAGCATTGTTTGAATCACAAATGTCATGATTAGCAGTAAAATTCTTACCCTATGGGAACAGCACCAAGACTCCACAAACACAATGATGTCCTTTTATGTTTGTAGAGTCCTGGTGTTGTAAATGTAAAGGTAAACAGTTTGTAACAAAAAGAGGGGAGTGGTTGATCTTGCAGTCCAGGAGCCAAAGACTCTGGGACCCTCAGGGGAGAAAAGCCAAATGCGGGATCCTATCCAGTGACACCAGAGATGAAGGCACAGATGATGAAATGGAGAGATGGAGCAGCTAGCAGCTGAGGACTCTGGACTCAGGAAGGGTGAGGGCCTGTGTTCTGATGGGGGGTGCGGGGGACGGCTTGCAGGGTATACCCTTTGGTTGTTTGAAGGGTTATATATTCCTGAGTGCTT
>NW_006408630.1:7859473-7863488 GCF_000296735.1 Chrysochloris asiatica
TGTTGAATGATGATGCATGGAAGGGATTGTAATCATTGCAATGAAACAAAATACAATAGAATGAATGTAAAGCTGATATTCTCCTATGTATGTAAACTATCACTCAATTCACAATAAAAACTTTTTAAAAAGATTATCTTCAGTAAAATTTTACTTGCCTGTGACCTTAATGATATTGTTCAATAATTTTCACATTCTTTTGGGTCACCTTTTTGGAATGCGAAAAAATATAGATGGCTTCCAGCCATGTGGCTTTGTTCCAAATGTCTTGTCACAGTCTAGTGAGTGCTTTCAATACTGTATCAGTTTGTTAAAATATTTTGTTGGCATGCTGTCAATTCCTGGGTTCTTGTTTGTCACTAATACCTTTAGTGCAGCTTGAACTTTTTCCTTCAATATCGTCAGTTCTTGATTATACTTTACCTTTTAAGATGGTAGAATGTTGACCAATTCTTTTTGATACCAGAACTCTATGTGTTACTTCCTCCATAATTCAATATTTTGCCCATGGATTCCTTCAATATTACAAGTCATGGCTTGAATTGTTTCTTCAGTTCTTTCAGTTTGATATATGCCAACTGTGTTCTTCTTTTTTGGTTTTCTAATTCCAGATTTTTGCACATTTTATTATAATACTCGACTTTGTCTGTTCAAACTGCCATTTCAAATTTTCTGTTCAGTTCTTCTAGTTCATTTCTTCCTGTTTCAGCTACTCAAGTGTTCAAGGGCATATTTCAGAGTCTTTTCTGACATACATTTGATCTTTTCTTTCTTTCCTGTTTTTTAAATGACTTTTTTTATTTCTTCATGCATGATGTTCTTGTAATCCCACAACTCCTTTGATCGTCAATCATTTGTGTTCAGTGCTTCAAATTTGTTCTTGACACGATCCCTAAATTTCAGGTGGGATATACTAAGGGTGGGACTCCTGGTGTGGTACTGTTGGACCAGCACTGGACTATGAACCAGAAGGTCGGCAGTTCAAACTCACTATGAGTTGGAATTAACTCAACAGCACTTAACAACAACAACAGCAGCAGCAACATACTAAAGGTGAAGTCCTGGTGTGGCACTGTAGGATAAGCACTATACCAAAAGTCTGGTTTGAACTGAAAAGTGGGCAATTCAAATCCACCTGTCACTCCTCGGATAATTCTATGCAGTGTCGCTTTGAGTTGGAACCAACTCTAACAGCATTAAACAACAAAAATTGTTGACTTGTTTTAATTGTCCTCAACTTCAGCCTGAATTTGCATATGAGCAATTGGTTATCTATTTCACAGTCAGCCCTGGCCTTATTTTGGCTAATAGTATTGAGCTACTTTATAGTTTCTTCTCACAAATGTAGTTAATTCAATGCCTGTTTCTTTTATGTGGTGAGGTTCATGTATATAGTTGCCTTATGTGTTGTTGAAAAATGGCATTTTCGATGAACAAGTTGATCTTGCAAAATTCTATCATGTAATCTCTAACTTCATTTCTATTACTAAGGCCATATTTTCCAAATACTGATCTCTTCTCTTTGTTTCCTACTTTAACATTTCAATCAACAATAATTATCAATGCATCTTAATTGTATGCTTTATCAGTTTCAGACTGGAAAAATTGGTGGTTATTGTTAAGTGCCATTGAGTACTTTCTGAATCATAGCAACTCTGTATAGGGTTTCTGAGCCATTGATGGGTTTCAATTGCCGACCTTGTGGTTCAAAGTCCAGTACTGATCCTACAGTGCTACACCAGAAGAAATTGGTAGACTTCTTCAATTTCTTCATCATTGACTTTTATGATTGGTGCATAAAGTTCAGTAATAGTATAATAGCAGGACTTGATTGTAGGCATATAGATATAACCCTATTACAGACAGCATTGCATTTCAAGATTGTTCTTGGAATGTTCTTTCTTATAATGAATGTGATGATGGTCCTCTTCAATTTGTCATTCCCTAGATAGTTAACCATAGATTGTCTGATTCAAAATGGATAATACCTGTTCATTTCCATTCATTAATACCTATGATATCAGTCTTTACATGCTCCATTTAATTTCTGATTATTTCAATTTTCCTAGATTCATACTTCATGTGTTCCATGTACTGATTATTAATGGACGTTTGAAGCTGTTTCTTCTCATTTTGAGTCATGTCCAATCAGCAAGTGAAAATCCCAAAAACTTTGCTCCATCCATGTCATTAAGTTTGGTTCAACTCTTCCTCAGTTGTATCTTAAATATTTCCCAACCTGAGGGACTCATCTTCTAACATTATCTCAGACATGTCTCTACTATTCATAAGAGTTTCAGGGACTAATTCCTCAGAAGTGGAGTGTCTATTCCTTCTTCCTAATCTTTTCTTAAGAGTTCTTAAGAGTTCTGGTGGCTCAATAGGATAAACATTGGACTGCTAACCACAAGATCAGCAGTTTAAACCTAACAACCTCCCTGAAAGAAAAAGATACGGCTTTCTTCTACCATAAGGATTCTCAGCCTTGTAAACCCTATACTGCATTATTATGAGTTGTAATCAACTCAATGGCAGTGAGTGAACGAGTGAGTCTGTTATTAGTCTGGAAGCTCCATTAAAACCTCTCTACTATGGTGGGTCCAAAGTGTGATGATACCTGAGAACTCCTAAGCCCATGGACAAGGACCTAGCCTCAAAGGGCTAGAGCTGAGAGTGAAGCATCCAGCTGATAGGAAGTGAGGGGAGACGTACAAGAACACCCAAAATTACAGATAGTACCCATTTAACTTAGACTTGATGGCTTGATAATCAGAACTCGACTAGAGGAAGATTTAAAAAATAATAATAAGGTACAGTAAAAGAAGGTAAATTGCTACAATTTGATGAACTTGACCTATACTTATGGACGTATTGCTGTTGTTAAGTGCTGTCAAGTTGGTTCTGACCCATAGCGACCCTATATAGGGTTTCCAAGGAGCATCTGGTGAGCTTGACCTGCCAACCTTGCAGTTCAAATGGCTTTTCAGTCTGGCGCATTAATAGCTCTAAATACCAAAGAGGGAAGGAGTCTTCACATCAAGTATCAATGCTCTGTACACAGGGTAGATAGGGACATGCAACTTAGAGATTGGCTACCTAAAATGAGGGGGTGATAAAGGCACAAAGTGACTGGCTTACAAGGTTTCAAGAGGGAATTTAGTTTAAGAGTGTGTGAGGGAAGATAGAGACCCCACTGAATAGCTTTCATCTTGTCTAGATGGGTCTGGTAAAAAGAAATGGGGATAAGATTCTTATGATTCAGTGTGTGGTTGTTATGTGCCGTGGAGTCAGTTCTGACTCATAGCAACCCTGGAGAGGGTTGCTGAGGCTGTAAATCTTTATGGGAGCAGAAAGCCTCATCTCAGTAGTGAGTAATTATTATCATGACTAATTGCTACTGTCACAATTGTATAAGTAGAACTTTTGTTAACAAAAATAGGGGAGTAGTTAATCTTAAAGTCCAGAAAGAAAGGACCCTAAGACCACTGAGGCAGGAGAGTAAAAACAGAATACAGGACCTTACCCAGAGAAGCAGCAACACCAGAGATGGAGGAAGAAATGGGGACATGGAGAGAGGGAGCAACACTGAGAACTCTAGATTTTTGGGAAGTGAGGGACTGAGAGCTGAAGACCAGGAGGCAGGCTTGCAGAATGTGCCCTTTCATGGTTTAAATTATTAAATTTTTTCATTTAGTAATTTTTAAGAGTTAAAATCAATAGAGAGAAGTACTGTTAACTAATGGTATATGGAGGGGATTACAATCATTATAATGAAATAAGGAATGTGATTTGTTGAATGTGAAATTGATGACCTGCCCTATAAACTTGCACTCAATTCACAATAAAACAAAACAAAACACTACTGACATATTGTCCAGCATCACAGTAACATACAAGCCCCCATAGTACAACAAACTGACATATGGGGTTCCCTTACATATATAACGTATTTAATACAACTTTCCATGTCTTGTTGTTAAGTTCTGCCAAGTCAGTTAGGATTCGTGTTGTTGTT
>NW_006408630.1:7863883-7864828 GCF_000296735.1 Chrysochloris asiatica
ACAACGTCAATCTTTCCTCTTTTGTTAAAAATGTTATTTATTGGTCCAGTGGTGAGGATTTTTGTTTTCTTTACATTGAAATGCAATCCATATCGAAGGCTGTGGTCTTTGATCTTCATCAGTAAGTGTTGTAAATCCTCCTCACTTTCAGCAAGCAAGGTTGTATCATCCGCATATCACAGGTTGTTAACGAGTCTTCCTCCAATCCTGATGCCATGATTTTTTTTCATAGAACCCAGCTTCTCGGATGATTTGCTCAGAAAGTATGGTGAAAGAATACAACCTTGCCACACACCTTTCTTAATTTTAAAACATTCAGTGTTCCCATGTTCTGTTGGAACAAGTACTGCTTGGTCCAGGTACAGATTCCTCATGAGCACAATTAAGTGTTCTGGAATACTCATACTTCACAATGTTGTCCATAGCTTGTCATGATAAACACAATCAAAAGCCTTTGCATAGTCAATAAAGCATAGGTAAACATCTTTCTGACATTCTCTGCTTTCAGCCAAAATCCATTGGACATCAGCAATGATATCCCTCATTCCACGTCCTCTTCTGAATCCAGCTTGTACCTCTGGAAGTTCTCTGTCAATGTGTGATTGTAGCCATTTCTGTATAACCTTTAATAAAAATTTACTCGCATGCGATATCAAAGAGATTGTCCGATGATTTCCGCATTCCGTTGGGTCACCTCTCTTCCAATCAGTCAGCCAGATAGTTGTCTTCCAATTTTCTTGGCAGAGATGAGTGAGTGCCTCCCGTGCCACCTCACTTTATTGAAATATTTCAATTTTTATCCCATTAATTCCTGGTGCCTTGTTCTTTGCCAATTCCTTCAATGCACTTTGGACTTCCTCCTTCAGTATCATTGGCCCTTGATCATATGCTACCTCTTGAAACACTTTTAACCATTTCCTTTTGGTACAGTGACTCTGTGTATTC
>NW_006408630.1:7866543-7870512 GCF_000296735.1 Chrysochloris asiatica
ATATGGTTTCCTAGGAACACCCTGTGGTTTTGAATTGCGAACTTTGTGGCTGTCCAGTGCTGATCTTACAGCACCACACCAAGAGTTCTTGTCTATTATACATAAATTCTCATTTTGTCCCCTACCTGTCCTAACATTACACAGACCTTTGAAATTAGTTCTTCTGTAGCTTTAGTTTATATAAGAAGCACCTGGGGTTCTTATTGCGACTCAGTAGGTCCAGGGTGGGATCTGAGATTCTTCAGGTCTAACATTGTGATACATTTACACAGTGAGATTTAACCCTCACAGATGAAAACATTTGGCAACAGCTTTACATAGTTTCCACAGAGGTGACTGACAGGCCATTGTAGGTGGGGAAAGGAGAGACAAAGAGCAGGTTTGATCTATGTTACCATCCTTGGCTGTTCCATTTTTATCTTTTTTAAATATTGCAATTTCATCTAAAATTTCTTTTGGAGAAAAAAATACATGTGTTCTCTGGCTTAATAGCAACAATAAAAGTATAATCTTTTGCATTTGAATGATCAGGAGCTTAATTACGAAATTATTTTGTTATTGTTTTTGAAAGAGGGAAAATAAAATGCTTCACTCCGAATTACTTGGATTGTATTATTTAAAACGTCTTTGAATGACACATTGAGATCGCGTGGTTATTTATGAATTTATTTTATCTATGGACTCTGCCTATTAAGTGATACCAAATTTTCCTCAAATGGTTTTAATAGATTAACTGATTTTCCATAATAATCTTGGGCCAATTACTAAACTTCTTAGATATTTTACTTCTGTACTGACAGTCAATTCACTTCAGCAAATATTCACTGAACATCCAGTATGATAAAAATTAAATGATTTAGGATACAGGAGGATTAAGTTGTTTTCTGTTTATAAAGATATTTGCTTCCTAATAGAAAGAAGTAAATTATTTGCTGTAAAACTTGATAAGGTGAGAGGAGAACCACAAAAAGTACAAATGTGCAGAAGTTCACAAGAGAAATCATATCTATTTGGAACAACCAAGAGGACTTCAGGAAAGAGTTGATACTCAAAATAAATCTTCAAAGAATCTATCAAAAATGGAAAGGGAAAGCATTTCTAGTGGAAGACATGGTCGGAACAAGAGATTGATGCAAAAAAAAAAGTTAGAAAAATAGAGGTACGTTGAGAACTCAGACAGGGGAAAAGAGTAACAATCAGTGTTGTGGAATAAGAAAATTATAATAGGAAATTGACTTTAAACAACTGTGGATGAACTAGAGAAGTGAAGATTTGGAAGGGGGAATTGAAAGATCAAAGAAGAACATGTTGAAGATTTATTAACTGGTTAAGGGAATCAAGGCACATGATTACTGCTGTTGCTAGTGGCCATTTAGTCAACTCTGACTCATGGTAACCCTATGTGTGCAGACTAAAACTATGTTCCATAGGATTGTCAAAGCTGTACATTTTTTGAAAGCAGATAGTAAAGCCTGTCTTCTGAGATGGCTCTGTCTGGGTTAAAACAACCAACCTTTCAGTTAGTAGTTGAATGCTTAAACTTTTGTGACACCCAGGAATTCCAAGAACATGGTAAATGCTGTGCTTCTCATGGGGTAGAGTTATTCTTAAATTGATAGCAAGGGAATCATCACTAGTAATGTGAGAGTGATGTTTGCTGTGAGGTGCCATCAAGTTGGTTCTAACTCATAGCAACCCCCTAGACAACAGAACAAAACATTGTCCAGATCTGTAATATCTTGACAAATATTTAATATTTAAGTCCATTTTTGCAGCCATTGTGTCAGTCCATCTTGTGAAGATCTTCCTTTTTTTTTTTTGCTGACCCTCTACTTTACCAAGTATGATGTCCTTTTTCAGGGATGGGTCCCTTCTGATCACATGTCCAAAATATGTGAGCTGATGTTTCACCATCCTCGCTTCTAAGAAGCATTCTGGCTATATTTCTTCCAAGACAATTAGTTTGTTCTTCTGGCAGTCCATGATATTTTCAATATTCTTTACAAACATCATAATTCAAATGATCAGTTCATTCCCATTCTTCCTTATTCATTGTCCAGCTTTCATATGCATATGAGATGATTGAAAATACCAAGCCTTGGGTCAGATGTACCTTAGTCCTTAAAGTAATATCTTTGCTGCTTAACATTTTAAAAAGGTCTTTTGCATCAGATTTACCCAATGCAATACATCATTTGATTTGTGACTGCTGCATCTGTGAATGTTGATTGTAAATCCAAAAATAATGAAACCCTTGGCAATTACAATCTTTTCTGTTTACCATGATTTTGTTTCTGTCCAGTTATAAGGATTTTTGTTTTCTTCATGTTGAGGTATAATCCATACTGAAGGTTGTAGT
This sequence comes from Chrysochloris asiatica, assembly GCF_000296735.1. Classification (NCBI taxonomy): domain Eukaryota; kingdom Metazoa; phylum Chordata; class Mammalia; order Afrosoricida; family Chrysochloridae; genus Chrysochloris; species Chrysochloris asiatica. The sequence goes on from NW_006408630.1 coordinate 7,868,903, forward strand.
CTTTGATCTTTTTCAATATGTGCTTCAAGTCCCCTATGCTTTCAGGAAGCAAATTTGTGTCATCTCCATATCACGGTTTGTTAATGAGTTATCCTCCAATCCTGAAGCCATGTTCTTCTTTGTATATTCCAGTTTCTCAGATTGTTAATTCAGCATACACATTATGTATGGTGAAATGATACAGCCCTGACGCACACCTTTCCTCATTTTAAGCCACTCAGCATCCTCTTATTCTGTTTAAATTCTGTTTAAACTATCTCTTGGTCTATGTACACATTCAACATAAGCACAATAAAGTGTTCTGGAATTCCCATCCTTTGCAATGTTATCATCTGATTGTTCTGAAACACACAGTTGAATGCATTCCCACAGTCAATATAGCACAAGTAAACAGCTTTCTGGTATTCCCTGCTTTCAGCTAAGATCCATCGTGATGCCAGCAATGATATATCCCTTATTCCATGTCCTCTTTTGAATCCAACTTAAATTTTGACATCTCATTATGGATGTACTGCTGCAACCCTTTTTTGATTATGTTCAGAAAATTTTACTTGTGTGTGATAATAGTAATATTGTTTGATAAATTCCACATCCTGTTGGGTCACCTTTCAATTGAATGTGCACCAATATGGATCTCTTCCAGTCAGTTGACTAGATCTTTCAAATTCCTTGCCATAGATTAGTGAGTGTTTCCATCAGTTTGCTGAAACATTTTGATTGATATGCCTAGAGCCTTGTTTTTCATTAATCCCTTCAGTACAGTCCAGGACTTCTTTCAATACCATTAATTCTTGTGTGTGTGTGTGTGTGTGTATGTGTGAATTATGTGATTGTTTACATGGAAGAACATTATCTTTACATTCATCCTATTGTATTTCATTCCATTACAATGATTACAATCCCCTGCATGCATCATCAAACAACCAAAGGATATGCCCCCACACACCTGCCCCCAGCTACCAGCACACAGCCCCTCTCTCTCCCTGAGTCTAGAGTCTCCAGCTGCTCCATTTCTCCATGTGATCATCTCTGCCTTCATCCCTGGCATCACTGCTTCTCTGGATAGGGTCTCACAATTCGCATTTCTCCTTTGACGGTTCCAGGGACCTCCACTCCTGGACTGCAAAATTAACCACTCCTCTCATTTTGTTACAAAATGTCTACCTTTACCTTTCCAACACTCAGTCAGTCCTGATAGCAATCATTCCCTATCGAACCACAAGAGTCTTAACCCCTTCACCTTCCATCAGCCCCGTCAAGACAGTGGAGATTCTACCTTTTCCCATACCCTCTGGAACTAGGTTCCTTATAAAAAATTTGTAAGCCAGTCACTTCTTGCCTTTTTAGTCCCCCCACCCCACCCCATTTTGGGTAGCCAATGTCTAAGTTACCCATCCTTGTTGACCCTGTATACCAAGGGGGTGGGAATGATCCTAGTTGTAAAGATTTGTTTGCTTCTTTGTCTTACTGCATCCACAACCATAGGCAATACCATCGATTCTTGATCATATACTACCTCCTGAAATGGCTGAACATTGACCAATTCTTTTGGGTACAAGGATTCTGTGAATTCTTTTCATATTCTTTGATGCTTCCTGCATCATTCAATA
>NW_006408630.1:7871037-7873733 GCF_000296735.1 Chrysochloris asiatica
TTCAATTAGTCATTCCCAGCATAGTAAATTATATTATTGTCTGATTTAAAATGGCCAATACTTGTCCATTTTAGCTCACTAATCCCTAGGATATTGATCTTCATACAATCATTTCATTTTCATTTTGACAACTTCAGTTTTCCTTGATTTATACTTCATACATTCTATGTCCCAATACTTAATGAATGCTTACAGCTGTTTCTTCTCATCATTAGTCATATCCCATCAGCAAATGAAGGTCCTGAAAATTCTGCTGTGTCCACATCACTAAGAAAATTCTACCTTAAGGAAGCAGTTCTTCCCCCGTATTAATTGGAGTTTGGAATGCCTTCTACCTGAAACGTTCATCTTCTGGCACTGTATCAGACAATATTGCATTGCTATTTATAAGGTTGTTGTTGTTAAGTGCCATTGAGTCTGTTTTCACTCATAGAAACCCTGGATAGGGTTTCTGAGGAGCAGCTGGTAAGTTTGAACATCAACCTTGCTGTTCAAACTGACCTTGCAGTTTAGTACTTATCCTGCAGGATCACACCAGGACTTCATTAATAAGATTGTTAATGGCTAATTTTTCAGAAGTGGACTGTCTATTCCTTCTTCCTAGTCTGTTTTTGTCTGGAAGCTCCATGGAAACCTGCCTACCATGTATGACCCTACCAGTAGCATAGCTTCCAGGATCATAGCAACAACACACAAGCCACAACAATACAACAAGCTGACAGATGAGTGACAGGAGAGTCATTTTTTGAGTTTTATAGTTGTAGTTTCAGATTTTAAAGACTGAGACAGATCCAAAAGTATCATCAGCCCAGTCTATGAAGCCATGTGCTGATTTTTAAATCACTCAACTATATGAATAAAATTTATCTTTGATCATGAATATCAAGAAAATTAGAGGTCATTGTCCAAACATATTGATTAAATATTTAATAATTTTATTTGGAAATGTTACACATGTTCAACTTTTCATATCTATAAAGTACATACTTATATATTATAAAGAAAACATAATGGATCTTTTCACAACATACCACAGAGCTGTCCCCAGACCTCTGTTATTTAAGCCAGTACATTTTAATTTTCTATGAATTCCATAAGGTTAAAAAAATAATAAACTCATGAAGAACTATTATTAAGAATTAAAATTAGGGGCATACATTTCTTTGGGGTTAAAGAGACATAAAGGAGTCTTATCATTCTAATTCTCTAATGGAGACATTATATTCCAATTGTTGACAAAGTCATGAATGGGTATTTATCATTGAGACCTCTAGATGCAGAATTACCCTCCAATTCCATGTGTGAGGCAAATTCACACAAGACAAATGACTGCTGATAATTTGTCCCCTCATGATTGAATCTTCCTGTGAAAGGCTATCTTAACTGAGTCCTTCGAAAATTATTGACTCGAAATTGCCCTTTAGATCTGTATGGTGGGTGTTATATATAACAGAGAAGAAAGAAGAGAAATTAAAGGAAAGGGGAAAACTTGTATGTTATCACAGTTTTGTTGTGTTGTTAAGTCAGTTCCAATTCATAGCAACCTTGTATAGGGTTTCCGAGAAGTGGCTGGTGAATTTAAGCTGCAAAACTTGCGGTATAAACCAACCTTGCATCTAGTATGTATCCTAAAGCATCACAAATATTAGAATATTAGAATGTGGATGTTAGGTGCCATCAAGTTGCTATCAACTCATAGTAGCCCTATGCACAGCAGAAAGAAACACTGCCTGGCCCTGTGCCTTCCTCACAATCATTGCTATGTTTGAGCTTAATTGCTGCTGCCACTGTGCAAATCCATCTCACTGGGATTCTTCTTCTTTTTCTTTGACCCTCGACTTTACCAATCATGATATCCTTCTCCAGGGACTGGTCCCTCCTGATATTTTGTCTGAAGTATGAGAGGTGAAGTCTGACCATCATGGCTTCCAAGGAGCATTCTGCTATACATCTAACATCACTGATTGGTTTGTTCTTTTGGCAGTTCATAGTACTCTTAATATTCTCCTCCAACACCATAACTCAAATGCATCAATTCTTCTATTGTCTTCCTTATTCACTGTCCAACTTTCACATGCATATGAGGTTATTAAAAATACCATGGCCTGGGGGCAGGGTCTGATGGAGGATTAGGTGCTTATCCTACAGTGCCAAACCAGGACCCCTCCAAGTCTGTTTAGTGATGCTCAATAATTCACTTACCAATCCAAGAATATTTCCTGGTCAAGTATCAAGAGTAAACTCCAAATTGCAACCTTTTTTCAAAAATTTTTGAGAAGTAAATTTATTGGGGGAAGTCAAAGAGGATAAGTTTTGATAACATGCAATCTTTACCAAGACAATTCAAAAAATATTGCTACTAGGGTTCCAGTTCATACATGCACAGATTTTTTGTTTTTTTTTTTTAATGTGTTCAAATATGTTCAAATGGTGGATGGCTTCAGACAAGTTATCTGGTAATACACTTCTCTTAGTCTCATTGGTTGGTTGGTTGGCTATGTGCCGTGGAGTTAGTTCTGTAAATCTTTACAGGAGCAGAAGGCCTCATATTTCTCCCATGAAACAGCAGGTAGTTTTAAACTGCTGACCTTGAGGTTAGCAGCCCAGCTCATAATCACTATACTACCAGAACTCCTTTTAGTCTCATTAGGCTGCCTTAACAACAACAACAACAAAAAGGTCCAATCAAAACAGTG
>NW_006408630.1:7874518-7875259 GCF_000296735.1 Chrysochloris asiatica
CTTCCAAAACAGATCTATTGGTTCTTTTGGCAGTCCATGATACTTTTAGTATTCTCCTCCAACACCACAATTCAAAGGCATCAATTCTTCTATGAATTGGAAAGTTTAGAAAGATGGAAATGCCATCTTTAGAAGTGCATGCACCCAGATGGAGGATCTATCAAGAAACAATAGATTCACATTTTGGTATTTTTGTTTAATAAAAATTTCTATTAATTTGTAGCAATACTTTCTGACTTAACCTTGTATATCACACTTAGAACTATATAGTTTTGATTTCCCATTAACGTTTGAAGACAATGACAAGCCTTTGAAGGTAGTGACAATTCATGCATGTGAAACATACACCTGAAATGGATGCCACTGTGTGTGCCCCATAGTTCAAATACTTCCTCCCCATCAAAATTGCTATTGGAATCCTAATGTAGTGCACTCAAGTCACATGTTTACTTCTATACCCACTGCAAAAAATTATATGCTTCATGAGTACACTGCAAAAAGTATTGTTATGTGCCCTGTCGTTGTTATGTGCCATGGAGTTGGTTCAGATTCATAGCAACCATATATATGGTTATGAGGCTGTAAATTTTTATGGGAGCAGAAAGCCTCATCTTTCTCCCATGCAACAGCTGGTAGTTTTGAACTGCTGACCAAGAGATAAGCAGCCCGATTCATAACCACTACGCTACCAGAGCTTGTATGGATACATAAATGAATAAATAAATTATTCAACAGTGAATA
>NW_006408630.1:7875604-7878275 GCF_000296735.1 Chrysochloris asiatica
GAGAAAATCAAAGACACAAGGAAACAATTAGTCCAAAGGACTAATCATTCAAGTGAATGTCAGCCTCCATTACCTTGAAACCAGAGAAACTGAACGATTTCAAACCACTCTGAATGGGATCACAAAGTCCTGGGAGACTCATTAACCACCTGTGGTATGCAGTTAATACAATCTTGCTTACTGATCGCAAAGAGGACTTGCAGCACTTACAGATGAAGATCAAAGAATACAGACTTCAGTATGGATCACAATACAATGTAAAGAAACTAAAATCCTCACAACGAGACCAATAAACAACATCATGACAAATGAAGAAAAGATTAAAGTCCTTAAGGATTTCATTTTACTTGGATCTATAATCAATGCTCATGGAAGCAACAGGCAGAAAATCAAACAACATACTGCACTGGGCAAATGTGGTGCTAAAAATGTCTTTAAAGTGTTTAAAAACAAAGATGTCACCTTGTGGACTAAGATGCACCTAATCCAAATGATGGTATTTTCAATTATCTCATATATAAGTTGGAAAGTGAGTAAGAAAGATGAAGAAGAACTGATAGTGTTGTCAAAGAATAGTGGCTTTGCCATAGACTATGAGAAGAATGCATGAATATGTCTTGGAAGAAGTAAAGCCAGAAATCTCCTTAGAAGCAAGAATGGCAAGACCTCATCTCATATATGAGAGTAAATCAAAAAGTATTGCTATAAATTCATAGAAATCTTTCTTAAATGAAAATATCAAAATGTGAACTCATTGTTTATCAATATTTCCTCCTTCTAGGTCTGTACACTTCTGAAGGTGGTATTGCGAGCCCTCCAACCTTCCCCAGAAAATTCTGTGCTCTTTAATTTATACAATTTAATGGCAATTTTGGTATCTTTAACAGACCCAAAGCATATTCGTTTTAAACTTTCTTTGAGTTTTGGGAAAACAAAGATGTCTGAAGGGACAAAATTAAGGTTTAGTGCACATGACATAAAGTTTCCCAACAAAATTTTCATAAGATAGCCCTTGCTATGCTTGAGGAATGAGCAGATGCACTGTCAAGATGGTAAAAAAATTCCTCAGTGCAATTTTCCTGGCTAATTCTTCATCAGAACTTCTCCATAAAAAGCCCCCATGATCATCTTGTGCCTTTGAGAACACTTATCAAGATTATTCCTTTGGACCTTCCCTAAAAGCCGAGACTGTAAATTCCAAAAAGGCAAAGTTTTTTCCACCCCCCAAAAAAGCTAAAGAGGATAGAGAGAAACTCTGTTAACTGTTGGTATGTGGAGGGGATTATAATCAATGTAATGAAACAAGGTATATGAATGTTTGAATGTGAAACCGATGATGTGCCCTGAAAACTTTCACTCAATCCACAATAAAAACCTTAAAAAAAAAAAAAAAGATTATTCCTTTGGGATTCCAAAAGAACAGTCACCATAGCCTTCTGAGGTGACCTCTGCCTTGAATCATCTTTGGGGTCTTCCTTAAAAGCTTTATCCATCTAAAATCTATTATTTTATGTGGGACAGCATTCCTGTAAATTTTTTACAAAACTTCAATGAGTTAGGAAGATGTCCACTTGATGTTTTGTTAAAAATTTGATATCAGCCCCAACTTCAAAATTGTTTGTTTTTCCACGGCATAAAAAGTATCCCTTTTTTGAAGGCAATGAATAAGACTAATAATGTGCAGGACTGCAAGGTCAGTTTGAATCACAAGATTGTCAGTTCAAACTCACTAGCTGCTCCTCGGAAATACTATATAGGGTCAATGACACTGAACAACAACAACAATAAGACTTAGACATATACATTACTGAGAAAAGTGATCAGTAGTCATCCACTAATCACAGAGCCATGCATAAACATGTTTTGTTTGGAATAATCCATGCATATATGAACTGGAACTCTAGTACCAATACTTTTTGACTTATCCTTGTACTTTGGATCTTATCAGGAGAGATCACTCCCTGGAGAAGGACATCATGCTGAATAAAGCGGAGGGTCAGTGGGAAAGCGGAAGACCCTCAGCAAGATGGATTGGCACAGTGGCTGCAACAGTGAATTCAAACATAGTAAAGACTGTGAGGATGGATGGCACAGGACCAGTCAGTGCTTCGCTCTGATGTACATAGTAGGGTTGCTGTGAGTCAGAAGTGAATTGCTGACATCTAACAACAACAAAAATTAACAATTATTACAGTACTTATCTATTTGATCCTGTGAAATAGTTTATGCATTTTTATACATGAGAAAATTTTTATGTATCTTCCAGGTTCCTGAAAGACATGACATTCTGCAAAAAATTCTCATTAAAATTAGAAGGATTATGATGAAAATGCAGCCCTGATGTGGTGCTGTAGAACAAAGCACTAGAATGCAAGGTCTGTTTGAACTGCAATGTCAGTGGTTCAAACCCACCAGCTGCTCCTCAGAAACCCTATACAGGGTTGCTGTTGCAGACCGTGTAAGACTAGTCAGTGGTTCGAGGCCCTCTAGGGCCGAGTGTAACAAATGAGGCCACTGGCAGTTAATGGCAAATTGCTTTCATATTAATATTCAGGTATATATATTAAATTAATACACTGGAGCCTTTGACAATCCACAGATAAATGTGGTATTTTCCTAAAGCCAAGACTAAAGGTTGCAAGGTTAAGCCTTTCTCCAAAGGATTAACTAA
>NW_006408630.1:7878915-7886996 GCF_000296735.1 Chrysochloris asiatica
ACCCTGGCTTTGGGGTGCCTCTTTGTCTCTCTCTTTGTCTCCTTTGTCTCTTTCTGTGTATTCTTGATATATATGAATCGCAGTGAGGTATCCTCTCCTCATGAACTGAACCCCAATGTCGAGGCGGGTCCCCGACAGGTTGCTATGAGTCAGAAATGACTCAATAGCACTTAAAAACAACATGATTAAAATACTTTAAAAGCAGACTATTCAAAACTTGCAACTTTTAAGCAGAGCATTTTAAAAAAATCTTTAAAAGTATGTTTTAATAACATGATAAATTCTTAATTATTAAATAAATGATCATATAGATGCATTTTGCCTCCCTGACAATGATGTAAAATAAATTATATAGACAGCATTACACTCTATGTTTTTAAAATGTGGCGCTTGCTTGACTGAAGAGGATATAAGTGGAGGCTGCTAACAGAAACAATACATACTGCAGTCAGGATTAATCATCTACACAATCACTTCAAGCTACAGCATGCAGTCAAACTGATCTAAAAGGAAAACTGAGCAGTGAATCTACATAATGTATAGCCCTGTGTCCTCCCAGTCTTGATGCATATCAGCTGCAAATTATCACTGGCACACATAATGCACTGAGAGAAATCTCCTATGAACCAAAAAAAGTATTGCATTAGACTGACATTCATCAGTATGAACAAGCTAACTCACATTATACAAACACATGTTGTGGCAGAATAAACTAGTATCCTAATTTTATAAATGAGGAAAAAGGGCATAGAAAGTCTGAGAAAACATCATTATCTAAAGGATTGTTCTTATTCTTAGCTGTCTGTCATAGAGTTGGCTCTCGGCCAATGGAGCAAAATATTCCCTTGACAGGTTGCAGATCCAACCGTTGCATCCAGGGTTTTCATTGGCTGTGTTCAGAAGTAGATCACCAGTCCATTCCTGTTAGTCTGCCTCAGTCTGGAAGCTCTGTTGAAACCTGTTCATCATAGCAACACATAGCCTCCACTGACAGATGAGTGGTAGCTGTGCATGAGGTATATTGGCCAGGAATAAAACAACTCGTCCTCATGGAAGGCACGCATTCTACCACAGAACCCTCAGTGCCCTGTCTAATGGATTAATAATCAAACTTTCAATCTCATTGCTAAACTGCCTCTTTCAGATTTTGCAGATAGCTTCAAGAATGAAATCTTGCCTTGTGCCAAAACACAGAGAAAGCTGCTCATTAAATAGTTTCTCATTTATCAATCTATCTCTTACTCCACCTTAACTTTTGACTATAGTAATTCTCTATGTTAACTCCTAGTTGATTATGATAGGTGAAAAGCCTGCATAATCTCTTCCTACATTTTGTGTTCATTCTGAGTACAGAGTGAACATCCATTATAATCAACAGTACAAGTATTCTTTCCTTGAAAAAAAAACCCAAAACAAAACAATAATATCATTGCAGATCCAAGGGCAATATTATATTATTATAGCCTATCTAATAGAAAAAAAAAGAAGAAAACCCAAATCTATTCCATCAAGTTAATTCTGACTCACAGAAACCATATAGCACAGGTTAGAACTGGCCCATAAGGTTTCTTGGACTTAACTCTTTATGGAATCAAATTGACACATCTTTCTCTGACAGAGCAACTGGCATGTTCAAACTGCCAACTTTTCAGTTAGTAGCAAGCACTCTTAACCAAGGCTTCTCATATCTGATGTGTTGCTTCTTTTGTTGATTAAGTGCCATAGACTCATTCCAACTCATAGTAGTCCTGTATACGGTTTCCAAGGACTTGTTGGTGGATTTGAATTGCTGATCATTAGGTTAGAAGTCCAGTACTTATCCTACAGCACCCCAGATCTGATGTAGACTTTAATAATTCTCCTATAAATTGATATTCCATAATCACTCCATGTATTTATTTATATATATATATATACATATTCTGGTTTAATTTAGTAAGTTTTATACTACTTCTTGATTGCTTTGACATTCTTTGAAATAAAATATCCATTTTACTGTCAGGAGGGGGAGAGAGTTGCTGTTCATACTTGACCCAACAGAAATGATTTCTAGGAGGTGGGATATCACCTATTTTCTTCACAGCTGCTTACCACACACCCAAATTATTGTGCTGATCTGAAGTCAAGATGTGCTTCAATAGTTTGTCCCCTGTTCCACCTCTTGATTTTTCTCTCTTTTATGACTAGGTCTAGCAAAATCCATAGAATACAAAAGGAAAACCAATATATACAGTCTTTTACTATATGAAAATAAGGCACATGTGTTGCCTTATTTTGTTTTTAAGAAAATATTTTTCAAATAATTCATCAGTTTATTTACCTGATCAATTTCTTACCATAAGCACATATCAAAAAATTACATTTCAAGTTTTACACGTAAAATTCCAAGTATCAGTGTTTTCAGATTAACTCTTTAGGCTTTTAGTGTCTAGGAAATTTTTGTTTCCAAGTTTGTAAAATATGATTTGTCATTAAAAATAATTTAAAATTTATAATTATATAGATAAATAAATAAACCATTATCTTACCTCTCATAAACACCTCAGGCATTTCTACTTTTAAACTATATGCTGTTATTGTTGTTGTGTGCCGTGGAGTCAGTTCCTACTCATAGTGACCCTTTACAGGGTTTCTGAGGCTATAAATCTGTACGGGTGCAGAAAGCCTCATCTTTCTCCTGCGGAACAATTGGTAGTTTCGAACTGCTGACCCTGAGGATGGCAGCCCGGTTTGTAGCCAGTACGCTACCAGAGCTCCTTTCGGAACTATATACATATTGGTATTTTAAAAAGAAAGTAACATTTTTCTTGTTAAGCTTATGTTTTGATTTTAAGTTTCAAACTAAAAATACTTTTAATGTTTTATTAAAATTAGAGAATTCCAGATACACGCATGTACACACACCAGCTTCTCAAGATACCCAACAATAAAGGTGTTAAAATATTCTCCACTTCCTTGCATACATTAACCTCATATCACCATTTTAATAGACAGAAAGAAAAGATTATAGGAAGCCTATTACTGAAGCTTCTTCCACTTTAGAAACATCCTCACCTATTTCAAAAAGGATTGGAATTCTGAGCACAAAGATCAGAAGTGTTTGACACTGGCTTTTTGAAGCTCCTCATATTATTGTTAGATGCCCTTAAGTCATTGATCTACATTCAACAGAATGAAATACTGCCTGCCCCTAGGTTACTGCTGTTAGAGTCTATTCTTGCCGCCAATGTGTCAATTCATCTTGTTGAGGTTCTAGAAAAATGACTTGGAGGCAGCATCTGACCTCCTGTGACTTCCTCAGGAAGAATTGGTAAACCTTAACCAAATCTGTCACCAGCCCTCCTTCCCACAACACTGTACTACTTAGCTGAGCTCAGTAAGTGATTTCAAGGACCACAAGAATTCACAGACCATCCTCACAATTATGAGGCTTATTAGAGAAGTTAACAGCTTACAATTTAGGATCACAAATGTTCAGAACACCATTCCTCACAGGACAGTCCTTCCCAAGCATGCCTGCATGCAGGCCTTTTTCAGGCCAAGACTAGCCTCTGCCAGCTCAAGCAAATTATAAAGCTCTTTAGCAATGCTGATAAATGCCCAAAGGGCACTCTACTTCTTTTAAATCATAGCCCAGAAGGCTGTCAACGCTAGCTCTCCTAATTAAGTGACTGGAGGCACCCCACTGTTTGAGCAAGCCTTCTGTCTGTCCTATGACAGTCAGTTTACTTGATCTGTGGGCTAGGAAGTTCATCATTCTATCTTGTGCTTTGGCTGTTGGTTAGGTGCTGCCATTCCTCTGTGGCTCCTCTAGCATCACAACTCTGTTTCCTCGATCAAGGAGGTTCAATTCACAGGGATCTCAGTGTCAAAAGGATGCATTCCACACCTAGCTCTTCTTTCTTAATGGTAGTAAGAGCCCGCTCCCCTGCTTCTGAGATGGCTTATTTAGAGTTGCAAGTTTTTACAATCACAGTCCTGTTAACAATCACCCACAACTGAAGCATCTTCTCCCATCTTCACTTATTCAGACCTTTGTCCTGATGGGCAGTCCTGCTATGGCACTGTAGATTAATTCACTGGACTGAAAAGTCGCTTTGAACCACAAAGTCAGTGGTTCAAGCTTACCAACTGCTCCTTGGAAACTTTATATAAGGTTGCTATGGGTCGGAACCAACTAAACAGCACTTAACAACAACAACAACAACAAATGTTCTGGTATGGCATAAGATAAGCATTGGACTGCTAACTATAAGGGCAACTGTTCAAACCTACCAGCTACTCCTCAGAAACCCTAAACAGAGTCGCTATGAGTCAGAACTGGCTTGATGGCACATAACAACATCAGGCAAAAAAAAAATCAGTCATTGAGAGTTACAAAAACTTTGAATAGAAGAGACATATGAAAGAATTCACCACATTGCAAAGGGGTTTCCCTTTTCCATTAACTTTCTATGAAGCTTGATGTCCTTCTCCAGGGACTGGTAACTTTTGATAACATGTTCAAAGTTCATGAAGCAAAGTCTCTCTAACCTCACTTCTAAGGAACATTCTGGCCATACTTCTTACAAGACCAATTTGTTTTTTCTTACAGCAGTCGATATTATGTTCCATAGTCTTCACCAACATCATAATTCAAATGCATCAGTTCTTCTTTATTTATTGTCCAGCTTTCCAATGTATATGAGGTTAATGAAAATACTATGGCTTGGATCAAGCACACCTTAGGCCATAATGTGATACCTTTGCTTTTTAACACTTTAATGAGTCTCTTGGAGCAGATTTACCCAGTACAAAACATCCTTTGATTTTTTTTAAAAATCTGTTTCAATGGACAATAATTGCTGATCCAAGAAAAGATGCTTCTTGGAAACTTCAATCTTCTTACTGTTTATCATGATTTGCTTATTGGTTCTATTGTGAGAATTTTTGTTTTCTTCATGCTTAAGAAGAGTCTGTATTGAAAACCGTCGTCTGATCTTTTACAGTAAGTATTTCAAGTCCTCTTCACTTTCCGCATGCAAGATTGTGTCACCTGCATAGCACAGATTGTTAATGAGTCTCCTTTCAATCTTGATACCATGTTCTTCTTCAAATAGTCCAGATTATAAGATTATTTGTTCAGCATGCAAATTAAATAAGTATAGTGAAGTGATACAACCCCAACAAACACCTTTCCTTATTTTAAACCATGATGTGTCCCTTTCTTCTGTTAAAATGACTGCCTCTTGGTCAGATTCCACATGTGCACAATTAAATGTTCTGAAATTTCTACTCTTTGAAATATTATCCATAATTTGTTACAATTCACACAGTCAAATGCCTTTAAGGTATACATCTTGCTCATATTCTCTACTTTCAGCTAAAAGCTATCTGACATCAGCAAGGATATTTCTTGTTCATATACTTTTCTGAATCTAGTTTGAATTTGTGTTGGTTCCCTGTCCACATATGTTGCAACCATTTTTATATTATCTTCAGCAAAATTTTACTTGTGTATAATATTAATGATATTGTTCAATAATTTCTTAATTATGTTGTATCACCTTTCTTTGGAATGGACACAGTATGGATCTCTTCCAGTTGGTGATTCAGGTAGCTGTCTTCCACATTTCTTGACTTAGACCCATGAGTGCTTCAGTTCGCATTAGTTTGTTGGAACATTTCCATTGGCATTCCATCAATTCTTGGAGGCCTTGTTTTTTGCCAGTGCTTCAAGGCAGCTTGGACTTCTTCTTTCAATGCAGTGTTTATTTTTATCATTTGCTAATTCCTGAAATTGTTGAACATTGACCAATTCTTTTTTGTAGAGTGACCCCGTGTACTTCTTCCACCTTCATTTAATGCTTCCTGCATAGTTGAATATTTTGAATATAGAATCATCTTGAGGTTAGGTAAATTCTTTGCTTCAGTTTTCTAACCGGTCTTTTCACATTTCGTTTTAATACTTTATTTTGTCTTCTTAAGATACTTTGACATCTTCAGCTGAACTCTTTCACTTCATCATTCCTTCCATTCACATTAGCTACTCTACATTCAAGAGAAATTTTCAGTCTTTTCTGGCATTGTTTTGGTCTTTTCCGTCTTTCTTGTCTTCTTAATGTGTGATGTCCTTGATGCCATCCCTCATTGTGGCTGACCTTCAGTCATTAGTGTTCAACTCATCAAATCTATTCTTGAAATGATTTCTAAATCCAAGTGGGATGTAATCAAAGTTATATTTAATTTTCTTTAACTTCAACTTGAATTTGCCTATGAACAATTTAAGGTCTGTTCTGCAGTTGGTTCTAGCCTTTTTTCAGACTGATGATATTGAGCTTCTCCATCATCTTTTTCCATAGGTGTCATCAGTTTGATTCCTATGTATCCCATCTGGCCAGGTCCACGTGTAGATTTGCTATTGAAAAAAGTGACTGCAATGAGTAAGTCCTTTGTCTTAAAAAAAATTCTATCATGAGCTCTCCCATTTAATTTCTATCACTAAGTGCATGTTTTCCCCAACACCAGTCTTTGTTCTTTGTTTCCAACTTTCACATTCCAATCACTGTAATTATCAGTGCATCTGGATGGCTTATTTGATAAATTTCAGACTAAAGAAGTTCATAAAAATCTTCACTTTCTTCATCTTTAACATTAGTGGTTGGTGCATACATTTGAATAATATAGGTATTAACTGCTCTTCCTTACAAGGTTTCTAAATATTATCCTATTACTGACACTATACTTAAGGATAGATCTTGAAACATTCTTTCTGATGATGAATGTAACTCTGTTCCTCATCAATTTGTCATTACCAGCACATTGTTGTTGTTAAGTGCCATCGAGTTGATTCCAACCCATAGCGACCCTGGATAGGACTTCCAGGTAGCTGCTGGTGAGCTTGAACAGCCAGCCTTGTGGTTCAAAGCAACTTTGCTGTACAGCGCATTAACCAACACCACCACACCAAGACTCCATTACCAGCGTAGTAGACCATATGTTAGTCAGATTCAAAATAGCCAATACCAGTCCATTTCAGAGCACTAATATCACGGAAATTAATCATCAGATATTCCATTTCATTTTGACAAGTTTGAATTATCTTAGATTCATACTTTGTACATTCCACATTTCACTTATTGATAGATATTTTCAGCTGTTTCTTCCCATTTTGAGTAGTGCCACATCAGCAAATGAAGAACTTAAAATCCTTACTCTATCCAAATCCTTAAAGTCAACTCTACTATAGGGGGGAGTTTTTCTTTAGTCATACTTTGCATGCCTTCCAACCTGAGGGACTCTTCTTCCAGCATTATATCACATTTGTTGTTGTTAAGTGCTGTTGAGTCGGTTCCGACCCATAGCGACCCTGAAGAGCATTTCCAAGGCTATAAATCTTTATGGGAGCAGAAAGCCTCCTCTTTTTCCCATGGAGCAGCTAGTAGTTTCGAACTGCTGACCTTGCGGTTTGCAGCCCGATTTGTAACCACTACGCCACCAGAGCTCCTTTTGTATCACATGGTGTACCACTATTATTCATAAGGTTTTCACTGGCCAACATCTTTCAGAAGTAACTAGCCAGCACCTCATTCCTAGTAAGCTTTGCATTGTTATTGTTGTTGTTGGGTGCCATAGAGTTGGTGCCAACCCATAGCGACCTTATGCACAGCAGAAAGAAACACTGCCCAATTCTGGGCCAACCTCACTACAGTTGCCACGCTTGAGTCCATCGATGCTTCCACTTGGCTAATCCATCTCGTTGGGGGTCTTCCTCTTTCTCTCTGACCCGCACCTTAGCAAAAATGATATCCTTATCCAGTGACTGGTCCCTCCTGAGAATGTGTCTGAAGTATGAGAGACAAAGTTTGTCCATCTTAACCTCCATGGAGCATTCTGCCTGCACTTCTTCCAAAACGGATCTATTGGTTCTTTTGGCAGCCCGAGGCACTTTCAATATTCTCCTCCAACACCATAACTCAAAGGCATCAATTCTTCTACGGTCTTCCTTATTCACTGTCCAGCTGTCACATGCATATGAGACTATTGAAAATACCAGGGCTTGGGTCAGGCACACCTTATGCCTCAAACTGAAATCTTTGCTC
>NW_006408630.1:7888099-7899657 GCF_000296735.1 Chrysochloris asiatica
GTATTCCTTCCATCTTCTCTTGATACTTTCTGCATCATTCAATAATTTGCCCGGTGAATCTTTCAATAACAAAAGTCGAGGCTTGAATTTTTTCAGGCTCTCCGTAATAATTGTAAAATTCCACTAAGTTGTATTATTCACCAGGAAACCTCTGAGTTTCTCCAAACCTGACTCTGAGCCAGTATAAGTAGAACCAGAGCAATGTCAAACAATTTTTCATCTGAGACAAACTCTAGCTATTTTTCATTGATCTTCCAGGCAGGTAAAATAGTGGCTAAGAAAACTGGCTTTGGAGTCAGGCTATTGGTTCAGCCACTTGCCCATTGGATAAATCAGGAATGTTACTTAATCTCCCCAAGATTTAGTATGCATCTCAGTGAAATGAGAGAAGTCAAAGTAAATAATTTGTAGAAGGCATTTAGCACAATGTTTAGCAATAATGAACATTCAATAAATTTTATTGATTAAAATGAGTTGGAGCAGGTAACACTCACTTACAGACTTTGCTAGTACCCCTGGAATGTTCATATCATGGCACATCATTGGAAAGTAACTCATAGAGCTTTCTGCAACTGATCTATTGCCATGAGTTAGACATAACTTGAAGAAACATACTTTAGTGTAGATTATATAAAACTACAAATCCTCAGGAGAATTTATATATCTCCAAAGGACAGGTAAAGAAACTTTTGCATACTATGATTTTATTCTTTTAACATTCCTTATAAATGGAATTTTCCCATAGAATTTTTAAATTTTACTGAATATTTATAGATACTTAAATGATAGAAATTCTAAATGTAAGTAGACAAAAAATTTAAGTTGATACATTGAAGGCTTTTAACCTAGTAATTACCAAACTCGTATGGTAACTATCAAGGAGCTCTGGTAACGTAGTGGTTATGAATCGGGCTGCGAACCTTAAAGTCAGCATTTTGAAACTACCAGCTGTTCCACAGGAGAAAGATGAGGCTTTTTGCTCCCATAAAGATTTACAGCCTCAGAAATTCTGTACAGGGTCACTATGAGTCAGAACTGACTCCCAGCACATAACAACAACAACAACAACATGGTATCTATCAGAATCTTGGTGTGGCACTATAGGATAAGCACTTGTCTGTTAACCGCAAGGTTGGCAGTTCAAATCCACCTGCCACTCCTTGGAAACTCTATACAGGGTTGCTATGAGTTGGAACTGACTCAACAGCACTTAACAACAACAATCTTGTTGAAAAAAGGAGTCCTGGTGGTGCAGTGGGTTAAGCACTGGACTGCTAACCTAAAAGTCAATGGTTCAAACCTATTAGTCACTCCCTGGGAGAAAGATGAGACTGTCTGATGCCATAAATTCTCACTAATATTGTCAATGTTCGCTGTCTAATTTTAACCACTCCAGTGGGATTAAAATTGTAATACACTGTGGCTTTAGTTTGCATTTCCCTGAGTAATGATGCTGAGCATGTTTTGATTTGCGTATTGGCATTTTAGATATTCTTTTCAGTGAGGTGTTGTTCATACCTTTGACCCATTTTTGTTTGGCTTCTAAGGACCCCTGATGGTGCTGTGAGTTAGGTATGGCAATACTAACCAAAAGGTCTGTGGTTCAAAGAGACCAGCTGTTCCACAGGAGAAATATGAGGCTGTCTGCTCCCATAAAGACTTATAGTCTCAGAAATCCTGTATAGGGTCAGTAAGAGTCAGAGTCAATTTGATGACAGTGGGTTTGAATTTTTGTGTTTTTGGGGGGGCTCTTTGTTATTTTATGATAGAGTTATGTTGTTGTGATTGTTAAGTGCCATTGAGTTGGTTCTGACTCACAGCAATCCTATGTAAGGTTTTCGAGGAGCGTCTGGTGGGTTTGAGCATCTGCTGACCTCATGCTTAATAGTCCAGGGCTTATCTTACAGTGCCACACCAGGACTCCATGATTGAAGAGGTTTTTACATATTCTGTGTATAAGTCTCTTGTCATGAAGAGCATAAACTAAAAAATGACTTCAGAGGTACACTAGACATTGAAGTCCAGAAACCTTATTTCCACCTCAATAGCCTATGTGTACCACTAAATTATCAGAGGTGTCTGCTTGAGATAACACAGTGTTCATACTTTGCATTTTGCTGACCATCTGTTCTTAGCTATTGTAACTATACCCAGAAATGAGATATCATGAATAGGAACATTTTAAAAATCTTCTTTGCTTTAATAGGTTCTACATAATTGCCATTCCACATGGTTCAGAGCTTCATAAGCAAGCTGTCTTAATTCTGTCAGGAAAGGCAGAACATAGGAAGTGAAGATCTATGAGGTCTGTGTACAAAACAGAAGGTACCAGGGGTTATCTCTATTTTGGAACAAGTTATCACAGGATTTATTATATTATAAACTCATGTTTAGTGAAATGCTGTCTAGGAAAAATTAACAACTCTGCTATCATTTTTAAATGCAACACTAATTATAGATATAAATGCAATGCTAGCATGTGAAAGAATTTTTATAAACAATTGACCATTTCTTAGACAAGTACAAAACACAAAAATTAGCATCAATCAATTATTTAAGGAATATGTTAATGGACCCTCCCCCTCACCTTTTTTTTTTTTAAACTATGTATCTCATTTCTGTAGCAGGAAATGGTAACTACTATTGAGGTGATTTCAACCTTAACTGTATCAAAATAATGTACAAAAGTTTTTTAAAATATTTGATTCTCGAGTTTCACTCACAGATATTCTGATTCTGTGGAATTGGAGTGGTGCTCGGAAAGCTTTATCACTTCCTAGGAGATTCTGAATCATGGTCAGGAATTATTATATATACCTGAGTCTTTAAAAAAAGAGAGAGCTAAAATGAATAGAGAGAAATACTGTTAACTGATGGTACATTGTTGATGATACATGGAGGGGATTATAATAATTGTAATGAAACAAAGTATATGATTTGTTGAAGGTAAAATTGATGGTCTACCCTGAAACTTTCACTAAATTCACAATAAAAAAAATTTTTTTTAATTGTTTCAACTTTTACGATGAACAGTCTGGATATAGAAATTAAAAGCAACAGAGATACAGTTGGTTTATATGGATATTATTATTTTAGTTTCAAGAAAGAATCTGAGAAGTATATAAAACAGTTGTGATACTACTGAGGGCTAACATAAATATGCTGCTGCTGTTCGTAATTGCCATTGAGTCCATTTCAATTTATGACAACACCACGTGTGCAAAGAAGAACTACTCTATAGGGTCTTCAAGGCTGTGACATCTCAGAAGCAGATGGCCCGGCCTGTCTTTCAAGGTGCTTCTGAATGGATTTTGAATCAATAACTTATAGTTGAGTGCTTACCCACTTGTATCACCCAGGCATTCAACATAAATATAGTCTCTCAAAAGTTCATCAGACCAAATGGGTGATGAGGTGTCAGTGAAGAGATTTAGAAGCTCACCTTGGATCAACTGAGTCAGTATAGACTGACGGGCGCTTGTCATAAAGTTGTTGACAAAAGTGGCATCCTCAAGACATTTACGGAATTTACTGATCATGTGAATTCCTTACATGAATCTAAATGAAGTACATGAAATACACAATTAAGCTTTCCTTCCACAGACCATCTATTTTTAAGAGATTGTATGTGTCACTCTTTTCTAAGAATAATCATAATGTTGCCCTGAAAAAAACATTATATTTTCTCTTTGTGGATGACATAAAAATATGTAATATTTTCCCTGTTCTCTTTTGCCTATAAAAACCAGGAAGCTTAGATCCAAGTGTGTTGCTCAACTTCAGTGACTACGTAGAACTCTATGATCTGTAAATTAACACTCTTTCTTCTCTTTCATTATCTTATATTTACCTCATTTCTGAGTACTGTTTCATAAGTACAAAATATTTTTTAAATTCTCGGTCAAAGAAAAATTGAAAGGTTATCATCATGGTTCTTCCTGTGACTTCTGAAAACTAAACTTATAAGTAAATATTGCAATCAAAAGTGTCACTGTCATTTTCTGAACTAACCTAAATTTTAATTCACTCTAAACTCCAAATTTCTCTAAATTGGAGCCAGTCATGAACATCTTACTTGGCTACACGCAGGAGGCTGGAAAATGAGGTGACAATTACTGTCCTTCAAAGCACCTCTGGATGCGTCTGCACAGGACAAAGTATCATAGAAACACTGATTTATGCTGCCTTTCCAATTTTCATTTCCTACAGTGGCAGCTCTTATTTTTCATTAAGAGATAAAATGTTTTCACTTATTATTGATTCAGAAAGAAACCAGTGTATTTTCTGAATAATTATGCTCATATTAAAGCCAATGCAGCTTTCTCCAGAAATTGCTCAAATGTGTCCAGGACAAAAGTGTCTCTGAGTAGCTTAAATATTCATGACAAAGAAAGCAAAGTTTGCATTATATTTAAAGTTGTTCTCAAAGATTTCTATAGAGAAATTATACTGAGTCTTCAAAATTCCTTTTTTTCCCCCCTCCTATTTTTCTTGGGATACTGCTACCAGAACACTATGATTAGAAAAGACCAAAGGCATAGTTCTATCCACTATTACCATGCAACACAGAAACTATGCAATTGGTAATGAGAGAAATCCTCCAGAAGCCCAGGAAAATTTAATCACTGCCAATTCAAGACTATATTTTTTGATAGGTCAAGTCTTCTAGATGGAAATAATTAAATCATAATCTATCATTTTGAAATTTCATCTTAAATAGAGGTGGTGCGCTAAATTCAGTGTTTATCCTTTGTATTAATATTATCCTCAGGAGAGCTGAAATTTAAGGGTCTTGAAGACATCGTAAGTCACACCACCTTTATGATAAATAACTATGGAATTTAAGACTACTCACTGATGCTTACTACTAATACTTATGACTTTTGATACCCAGTCATGTCCTGTCTTTAGTTTAATGGCTGCACATTAGAGTTTTTAAGAGTCCTAATGTCATAGTTGAATTTCACATAAAATAAATCAGTTCATCTGAAAATAAGACATAGATATAAAATGCTAAGCTCATCATTTACTCCCACTAAGCAGTTAAATTTGACATCTAACTTCACATAAAATTAATAATTAAATTATGTGTAATGTGAAATTGAAAATCTAATTATACAATAGGTAAAAAAAACAATCAATCAAGGATTTAATTTAGTGAGTTCACGCTTGGTAATATATGTCCCTTTTTTGGTAATGATGTCTTTTTGTCCTGAAATTAATAATTAAGCCTGAATTTATATTTTAATTTTATACTTAGTGAAATTTTATAAAGTCCTGTATAAACAATCTATTCAAGATAATTCTCAAGAAATTTCATACTTTTAGTTTCAAATTTAGTGAGGGGCTTCACAATCAAATTATTAAAATAAAGGAAGGACTGTATATTCTAAATAAAAACAAAAATTTGTTCATAGGATTGTTAGAGGAGTACTCATTTAACAATACATGTAATTTATTTAAAATAAAAACATAATGAGAAAATCCAAATGGTCCTTCCTTGAAAAAAGAATATCAATTCTGGTTTGATCAAGAAAAGTGTTATTTTCAAGAGGAAACAAACCACTAATATTAAATTTTACCTGACATTGTCAATTTTCACACAAGAAGTAAATAGGACTTCAATTTTCATGTCTGATTTTTTCAAAATCTAATTTATGAATTCAGCTAGAAGACATAATATGTCACACACACACACACACACACATCACACAAAGGTAAGTCAAAAAGTATTGCTACTAGAGTTCCAGTTCATACATACACGGATTTATTTCAAAAACATTTTAAAATTTTGAAACATGTTTAAATACATCTCTGTATTTAGTGGATAGTTGCAGACAACTTTTTTCAGTAACATACTTGTTATAGTCTTGTTAGGTTACCTTCAAATAAAAGTTCAATCAATACAGTGGCTTTTAAGGGGATCTGTTAAGTTAGTTAAATTCAAGGAAAAGAGGTCATCTCAGAAAGCTATGGAGACTATTTTGGAGGATTCCCAAAATATTAATCTTGACAGATTTTTTTAGATGGACACAGGACAATCACAGGGGCATATTAGGAAGAAGTTTTAAGAAAATTGAAAGCTTATTTGATGATAAAAAGGCCAGAAAAGTTGTGCTGAAAATCCAGGGATAAAAAATAGACTATGATTTCGACTGTGTGAACTTTATTTGTATTTTCCAAAGGGAATAAACCGAATGATCCATTTAAGGTCATTTTGTCATCTGGTTAATTCAATCAGTGTATAGGCAGAAATGAAACCTAAGTTTCTGATTTTTATGGAAATTTTTTCAGAATCACAAGATTTTGCATACAAAAATTTTTTTTTTCCATGAATGCATCTCGATTTGTACCAATTACTGTTCAACACTTTTGCCAGGATTTCAAATGTCTCTTAAAGATTAAATCACTTGTACATCTTTTAAAGTTCTATTCTTTGACATTCCTAAAACTAATGGCAAGATTTACTCTTTTGACATTGGTGAATGGAAATTCATCCCTGTTGGGAAAGAATACCACATCCAATGCATGGAATAAAATTTTCAGGGATTCCTGTTTATGGAAAGACCTATGTACAGTGTTCCAATATCTGCCTTTCTGAGCCATCTGCTGAGTCTGTCATCAGACCTGGTGCATAAACGAGTACCTAGCCTTCCCCTAAATTGCCTGTTTTGCACCCATGATTCATACTGCTGAGCTCATCAAGTGATTGGCAACTCTGATCTAGCCATGCAAATTGGAGTTTTCTGACACAGCAAAATGAGTGCTGATTGGGAATGGGTTATGCAGAGGAAAGGGACTGCTTAATTTCAAGACACTACTAAATTCAAATTTGAATGTTTGTTGTTATTTCATGTTCCCTTTTTATTAGCCACAAAGATATATATTTTAGATTATCAAAGAATAGAACTCAATAATACTCTTTAGAAAATGGACAAATACTTATAGTTGAAACACTGGATCATAGGGAATTTAGCTGGTATTTGGCACCAAAATCACTAACATTTGGTATTTATTTTATGGCATTATTCACAATTGATTCTTAAAAACTACCACTATTATACCATTGTTAGGTACTTCAAGTCAATTTCAACTCATAGCAACACCCATAGGATTTCTGAAGCTGTAATTTTTACTGGTAAAGCTCTCCAGATCATTCTCCAACAGAACTACTGAGTGGGATTGAACCACTAATCTTTGAGTTAGCAGCTGAACAGTTAACTATTGGATGCCTTTTTATACCATTGTTGTTATTGTTGGTGATGGTGGTAAGTGCCATCAAGTCAGTTTTGACTCATAACAACCCTGTATAGAGTTTCTAAGGAGTGGTTGGTGAGTTTCCGCTAGTGATCTTACAGTCTAGTGAATTATTCCACAGCACCACACTGTTAGGCATTATCAGGTTGGTTTTCATTCATAGAGACTCTGTATGTACAACAGAATGAAACACTACCTGCTCCTGAGCCATCTTCACAATCATTGCTGTATTTGAACTCAGTGTTGTAGCCACTGTATTAATCCATCTTATTGAGGGTTTCCTTATTTTTACTGACCCTCTACTTGCCAAGAATGATGTCCTACTCCAGGTACTAGTTTCTCTGGAAAACATTTCCAAAATACGCGAGACAGTTTTTCATCCTTGTTTCTAAGGAATGTCCTACTTGTACTTCTTCTATAACAAATTTGTTCATTTAGTCCTTGCAACATGCCAGTTAAATTAATGTTTCAGAAGGATTAAGCCTTCCCTTAATTGACACAACTAATCCAAAACTTTCTATAGGCTGAGAAGAGCCACACACCTTCCAGACACCATCCTTCCCTTCAGACTCTGAGATTCTTCCTAGTGTCTATATTCTTGTTTTGTTAAATTGTATTCCCTGATTCCTTGTGTAGATTACATCATTACCCCTAGAACTCTGCTCCAATTCTTCAGTGATCTTTCCATGACTCTTAGTGCTCTGATGTCACTGTTCATTAACTGATAAAACTATATCCTCTGTATTTATGAAACTTTTTTTTTCTCATATTGCAATGTTTTTCTCACTTTGCTTTTTCCAATTTGTAGCCTTATGCTTCTCTCTGTGTGCCTCATCCACCAAGCTTTCTGGGTGCTTAGGCTATTTTGTCCTGATAAGTCTTTACTGCAAGCCATCACTCAGGACTAACATGTACATGAACATGTATGTTACATGTATGTTGAAATTTTTGCATATTTACCACATAGAATGATAGTAATTCTTTAAAAGACAACGAGTGGTCTGTACTTCACATGTAAGCATGAATAGCTCCAGAAATTAAGTGGACAACTCACTGAGAAACACTTAAAAAAAAAAAAGAAAACATAAGAGAGTAAAACAGTACGTCAAAAACAGCAGATAGTCCAAAGAATACAGCATGTATGAAACATCTGAGTAAAAGCCAATGTGCTGAGTGATGTGGGTAGAAAAGGCCAAACAAAATATACTGGAGATCTGTGTAAACAAAAAGAGATGTGCATTTTTCAGACAATCATTTTAGTGGAATAGGAAGACACCCAACAAGTAGTGATTTTAAATAGAATCATTCAACTCATTTTGCAAACAATGTTTCTAAAATTCAGAATCACCCCCCCCACCTCCATACTCAACCATTCAATGAATATTGTAAACTTGAAGCATTTCAACTGGTACGCCACTCAGTATTACCTTCTATAATTAGTTTTTCATATGACTCTTGTACCAAATGCAATCTTGATTGCATGTTTGATCAACTTCCAACTGCAGAATTTGATAAAAGTATTCAATTTCTTCATCTTTATAATTAATGGTTGGTGCATAAATTTTAGTAATAGTCATATTAATTGGTCTTCCTCGTGTTACTGTCATTAAGTGCCATTGAGTCGATTTCAGTAGAGAGAACGTGTATAGAGTTTCTGAGGATATAAATTTTTACAAGAGCAGAAAATCTCCTCTTTCTCCCCCAGAGTAGCTGATGGGCTTCAATCACCAACCTTGTGGTTCGAAGTCCAGTGCTTATCCTACAGAGGCACCACACTCTTCTGGTCTTCCTTGAATATATACAGATATTTTCTTATCACTGACAGTTTTGTACCTCAAGCAAGATCTTGAAATGCTATTTTTCAGTGTGATTGACTGGCTGGCTGAATGAATGAATATGATGCTATTCTTCAATTTGTCATTACCAGTAGAAAATATGATTGTTCATTTCAAAATGGCCAATACCAGTCCATTTCAGATCATTAATGCCTAGGATATTGATCTTTACTCATTTCATTTCATTTTAGACAACTTCCAAATTCTAGATATATTCTTTGTACATTCCCCGCCCCAATAATTAATAAATATTTGCAGCTCTTTCTGGACATTTGTAGATGTGATCCATCAGCAAATGAAGGTCTCAGAAGCTTTACTCCTCCACCTCATTACAATAGCTTCTACCTTAAGGAGGCAGAACTTCCCCAGTAATATTTTGAGTACCTTCTAACCTGAAGGACTCATTTCCTGGCACTATATCAAACAGTGTTGCAGTACTATCTTTAAGGTTTGCACTGGTCAATTTTTTTAGAAGCATAACATCGTACCCTTCTTAGTCTGGAAGCTTCACTGAAACCTGTCTCCCATGGGTGACCCTGCTGGTATTTGAAATACCTATCACATAGATTCTAACATAACAGTATCAAGTAAGTCACCGCAGTACAAAAACTGACAGACAACTGGTGGCTGTCAAGAGCACATGCTTTCAATTAAGATATAGGTTCAAATCCTGATAGCATCATATGCTCTGAGATCTTGAGCAAACTGATTACTTTTTCTAAGCTCTAATTTTCTTATCTGAGAAATAAGAATACAAATACCTTCTTCATAATTACTAAATGTAAAGCACATAGCAATATTTTAAGCACAGGATATTCTATTAATAATATTAGCAACCTGATATTTAGAAGCATGGTTTCTTTTTCACCAACTTTCATTTGATTCTCAAATGACATGACCACCTCAGGTTTTTGTAAGTTGGCTAGAATGGGGACCCAATTATTTTGAGCTCTCTGAGCAACCTCTCAGCAAGTATTTGTGTTCTCCTGTTGGCGTCTACAACTTATTGCTGTGAATTCAAAACACATAAGAAGATGTGAAGAAGTTCATCTGATAACTGTCTGTATTTTGTCAAGGCAGACCATAGGGAAATAGCCAAAGAATCTATTAAAAGAGAATGTCAGCATTATCAAAGTAGAAGAACTTAGTATGCACACATATCCCCAGACTCCTGACTTGACACCCAGCTGTTTTGTGGATGCTCGTAGCTTAAAAGAGATCTGCCTGCGTACTTTAATGCCTCAAGATGTGATGTAGATGAAATCCTGTATAGAAAAGATCATGGGAATTTTGCTGAGCCATATTCCCAGCTGTTCATTTTATTATAGATTCAGGTTTTCCAAATCCCCTTCAGTTTCATAGGATGGGGGAAAGTTTTATCCTTGCCTTGCTCCATTTCATCATTTCTAAACCATTAGTTTTATCATCTTTTAAATTTTTATTTGAATTTAAAATTCACTGTTCTCTACAAATCATCAAATAAACCCTAACTTACTAGGATACATTAGACTTTTTAGTAAAATTTCAAAAATAGACTGCGTTTTTTTCTGTCCTCCTCAATCTCTAGAGTCATTGTTCTATTTAGCTGTGCATTTATTCACTCATTCATCCATTTTTCAATATACAGGCAATATTGATTTCCTACTACCCTGGCCAACTACAGTTCTGAACACTGAGGAAAAAAAGATCTGATCTAATACCATTTTCTGCCTCTTAATATCTAACCAGAGTCCTTTGTCTCTTACTTTGTTGTGAAAACAGGCTCATTGGGTGGAAGTCCACTAACTGTCAGTCATCTCCTTCATCTTCCTAGTATATATAATTCCTCACCTATACTATGGATTTCTAGCCTTCTCTAAAAAGAATCCCTCCCCGGTGTCTTAAACTCTAATCATCCCCAACTAATGCTATTGAGGAACCTGCAAACCCACATACATCTTGTCTCTCTAGCATTTTCACCTTTCATTTTTCATTGATTGGTTCCCTTAGGCCCATTAAAAAGGAAAAGTTTACCCATACACAGAAAGAAAACTATTTTAGAACTGGATCCCATAGTGATGCTGTACATGCAGTGGAAATAATTAGGGGGCTGTGGGACTGGAGACTGAACCAAGTGAAACTGTCAGAAGGTTGACACCAAAATGACTATACAAATTTTGTCCAGTATTTCAGCAGAAAAATTATTAATTTTTATAAAATATTCCTATAGTTAAAACATCAAAAACATTTGTCACAAACCCAGCTTATATGAATCAATGTACCTAGATTAAAACACTATGCTAATTTATATTTTTAACTTTTGAAATGCACTTTATGAGGAGTGAAAAATGGATGAATGCATGAATAAATGCACAGCTAAATAGAACAATGACTCTAGGGGTTGAGGAAGACAGAAAAAATAATGAGGAGGTACAAGAGCAGAACAGAAAATGTCAAAGGTCAGCTCAAGAAGGCCAAGTCAAATAT
>NW_006408630.1:7911727-7913750 GCF_000296735.1 Chrysochloris asiatica
GAACACATTTGTCTTGGATGAAGTACAGCCAGAATGTTCCTTAGAAGTGAGGAGTGAAAGACTTTATCTCAAGTACTTTGGATATATTTTCAGGAGGGACCATTTTCTGGAGAAGGTTCTTGGAAAAGTGGAGGATTAGTCAAAAAAAAAAAAAAAAGAGGAAGACCTTCAATAAGACGGACTGACACAATGGCAGGAACAATAGATTCAAACACAAAAATAATCGTGAAGATGACACAGGACCAGGTAATGCTTCATTCTATTGTACAAATGAGTCACTATGAGTCAGAGTGGATGGTATCTAGCAGCGACAACAGAATTTATAGAATGATAATTTTTCAAACTCACCAGCTGCTCCTCGGAAACCCTATACAGGATGGCTATGAGTCAGAACCGACTTGACAGCACTTAACAACAATCTTATTTAAATTTACCTTGAGGAACCAAAAGTAACATAATAACAATGCTGTTATGATGTGAAAAAGAAGTTGAATAAGCTATGAAAGCAAATTAAATTGTAATTATTATAGAAGAAAGCCAATAGATTGAATCTTGCCAACAGAATTTGTCTGGTTTTCTTGCTTCTCACTGCAAAACTACACACTATAACCACCACCATCACTACCACCACCATGGCCTCTGCCACCACCAGCACTATAACAACTACTGTTTGTAAGGATTGACACCATTTGATCTTGAATTTAGCTTAGATCCCTAGATTCTGAACTCTCTGCTACTTCTCAGCTACTGCAAGGTCACTGTTGATATCTAGCTCTGTTTAACCCTTTGGTTTTTCTTCCTCTATTTTAGTCATATGCTCTTCTGCTAATTTAACAACCAATTTCACACTCTTTGTCTGCCCTAAACCCCTAGATTCTGCCTACTTCACATATAGGTCACCAGCTGACTTGGTGAATTCTTCTCCATTTGTGAGAATCTTGCACATTCTTTAAGACCTACATAAAATATCAATTCTTCACAACTTTCACAGTAGGAAATAATTTCTTCTCTTGGTTCCACATAACTTGTCTTTCTATCTAAAATAGAAGAGAACAGCATGGTTGCGTGTGTTATTTCTTATGGTTTCTCTCAATTTTCAATGTCTTGAAGACCAGGATTATATTTTATTAATCTCTTATAAAACATAGTAAATGGAATAATTTAATGGTGGTTGAATGATTATTTATCTGCATTTAACTTTGTGGAATCAGTTATCACAGATTATTCTGCATTGAATAATTGTGGCTTATATAAGGAGTTTTTTTAATATTCATGGAAAATTTCATTTTCTTTAAATTTCATTTTCCAGGAAATTTTTAGGACTTCTTGTATTCTGTAGAGTGTTTGTTTGTTAGTTTTTTAAGGAAAGGCACATACATTTTTTTTCACAAGGATTAACTCAATGTTGTATATTTGTAATACTTTTCCAAAAAACTAAGGCTAATTTAACAGGATGATGGTGACCTTCAAAAAGATATGTCTACATGTTGTATACTTGTAATACATTTCCAAAAAACTAAGGCTAATTTAACAGGATGATGGTGACCTTCAAAAAGATATGTCTAAACCCTGTGAAACTGAGTTTATTTGGAAAAAGTGTCTTTATTTGGGAAAAGAATGAGGCACTGCCCAGACGTAAGCCATCCTCACACTTGCTGTTACACCTGAGCCCATTATTGCTGGTCTGGTGTCAATTCATCTAGTTGGGGATATTCCTCTTTTCAACTGCTCTTCACTTTATCAAGCATAATGTCCTTCTCCAGGGACTGGTCCCTCATAATAATATGCCCAAAATATGAGAGACAAAGTCTCACCATCCTTTTTCCAAGGAGCATTTTGGCTGTACTTCTTCCAACACAAATTTGTTCTGCTGGCAGTCCATGGTACTTTCAATAGTCTTCTTCCACACCATAATTCAAATGCATCAATTCTTCCATGGTCTTCTTTATTCATTATCCAACTTTCACACACATATGAGACAACTTAATGTACTATTAAAGTGCATTAAAGGAATTGGCAAAGA
>NW_006408630.1:7915115-7915889 GCF_000296735.1 Chrysochloris asiatica
CTATGAGTCGGTTCTGACCCGATGGCACCTGACTACAACAACAACAATGTATTATGTTTGGGTCAGGCACATCTAAGTCCTCAAACTGATATCTTTGCTCTTGTACACATGAAAGAGACCTTGTACAGCATATTTACCTAGTGTGAAACGTCATTTGATTTCTTGACTCTTGATTCCAAATCTAGTTAATTGTGGATCCAATTAAATGAAGTCTTTGACAACACTAATCTTTTCTCCATTTATCAGAATGTTATTTATTGGTCCATTAGTAAGGATTTTTATTTTCGTTACATTGTGATACAATCCATACTGAAGGCTGTGGTCATTGATCTTCATCAGCAAGTATTTGAAGTCTTCTTCCCTTTCAGTAGGCAAAGTTGTACCAACTGTATATAGTAGGTTGTTAATGAGTCTTCCTCCAGTGCTGATGCCACTCTATTCTTCATATAATCCAGCTTCTCAGATTAATTGATCAATACACAGACTGAATAATTATGTTGAAAGAATGCATCACTAATACACACCTTTACTGATTTTAAACCACTCAGTATCCCCATGTTTTGTTGGAACAGGCACCTCTTGTCCTTAGAACATCCTAGTCTATGTCCAGGTTCCTCATGAGCAAAATTGTGTGTTCTGGGATACCCATTGTTTGAAATGCAATCCTTAGCTTTTCAAGGTCCACACAGTCAAAAACCTTTGTATAGCCAATAAAGCACTGGTAAACATCTTTCTGGTATTCTCTGCTTTCAGTGAAGATCCATCTGAAGTCAG
>NW_006408630.1:7917308-7926642 GCF_000296735.1 Chrysochloris asiatica
CCATCATGTTGATATCGACTCATAGCAACCCTATGCACAACAGAACGAAGCACTGCCCAATCCTGGGCTGACCTCACAATTGTTGCCACGCTTGAGCCCATTGATACTACCACTTTGCCAATCCATCTTGCTGGGGGTGTTCTTTTTCTCTGACCCTCCCTCCACCTTAGCAAACATGATATGCTTCTCCAGTGACTGGTCCCTCTTCTGTCAGTTTGTCATACTGTGGTGGCTTGTGAGTCGCTGTGATTCTGGAAGCTATGCCACTGGTATTTTAAATACCAGCAGGGTCACCCATGGTGGACAGGTTTCAGATAAGCTTCCAGATGAAGTCACACTAGGAAGAAGGAATAACAAACTCCTTCCGAATATTTAGTCACTGAAAACTTTATGAATAGCAGAGAAAAAACTGGTAGAATTCTTCAATTTCATCAATATTTGCTTTAATCATTGGTGCATACATTAGAATAATAGTGGTATTAACTGGTCTTCCTTTTAGGCACCTGGATATTATCTAATCATAGACAGCATTTTATTTCAAGACAGATTTTGAAATATTGTTTCTTATGATAAATGGTATGCCATTCCTCTTGTATTTGTAAATTTAACACATCTGATTTGTCTGATTTCAAATGCAAATGGGCAATACAGTCCATTTCAGCTCATTTAATTGTGCTGTTGAGTCAGTTCTGACTCATAAAAACCCAGTATAGATAGGGTTTCCAAGGAGTAGCTGTTTGGTTTGAACCACCGGACCATACTCTTAGCAGTCCAGTGCTTGTCCAACAGAATCACAACAGAATTCTTTCAGTTCAGTGGTACCCAGGATATCAATCTTTATGGGTTCCATTTCATTTTTGACAACTTCCAGTTTTCCTAGATTCATGGTTAATATATTCCACGTTCTGATTATTAATGGAAGTTTGCCACAGTTTCTCTTAATTTTGAATTGAGCCTCTTTAGCAATGAAGGTTCCAAAAGCTTTACTCCAGTCATGTCATCACATTCAACTCTACTTTGAGGAGGCTGCTCTTCAGCAACCGCATTTTGAGTGCCTTCCAACCAAGTTTATGGTTTTACAAAGGATCTAAACTGAGTACAAAATAAAATGAAGAATGTTGGCAGTGTAAAATCATTGTAATAGATATTTGTCATTGTTAAGTGTCATCTTGTTAGTCCCAATTCATAGCAGCCCTGTTCAAGCTCATTTTAGCATTTTACTTTCTTTCAATCTTGAATGAAGTGAGCCTTTGTCCTTGTCTCCTTCCTGCCAGGAAAAACCATAAACTTTGTATCAACCTAAACTTGTCTATTTTGTTTATGCTTTTGCTGTTCTATGCTGCATAGTCATGTAAAAGTTTAATACGTACTTTGAGATTACAAGTTTACTCCCTCCAGCATATATTGGACATCTTTTCTGAGGAGCAGCTGGCAGATTTGATCCTTGTGGCTAACAGTCCATTCCTTATCCTACAGCACCACATCAGAACTTCAATAGATAATTGCATAATAATAATTATCAAAGCAATAATGGCCACTATAACAAACACCAAAATTTCACTGTCTTAACACAATAACATGCTCACCTAAGTATTCTTGATAGCCATTCATTCAGAGATATGGTTAAAGTCTGGCCTGACATTTTCAGTGAGTGTTTTCCGAGATCACTTCTAGGCATTAATTCAACCAGCTGACTGATGAAGATAGACTTACATCTTGACTACCTGGACATACAACTGTCACCCATCACTTAAATTCAGTGTCCTTAGACAAGAATTAGTCTCAAGAGCCACCTAAATGCAAGAGGACTAAGAAATATTATACTTGGCTGGCAAACACTTCTTCTCAAAAACTCTACATTAAGGAAGGGGAATATGAGTTTGGCAGGATAGCTGTCTCAGTCACTAACTCCTATAAGGCTGGGGAGCACAGAGTGTGTATGTGTTAAAAAGGAAGGTAGGATTGGAGAACCGGTTCAAAGTGGAAGATATATTTTTAGTCAGATGTGAAACAATTCTTGGTGATGTCAAAGATATTACCACCAAGGGTTGACTAAAATGAGATGGAGAGGAAGGTCACTGGAGGCAAAGAAGTCAAGAAACTTCTAGGAAATGGGTTGAGTTGTTCATGTGTATCTTGAAGTCACCAAGAACAAGAGAAATTCTTAAGATATAGAGTAAGACAAATAGCCAGTTGGCTGGTTTCTTCTTTAAATGAAAAGAATTAGCCGGAAGGGAGTAGATGACAAAATATAAAATTGACAGGCAGAGAGAGGAGGAAAAAAGCAATATTAACAAGTGAAAGGCAGTTTCATTAAAGAGTTTCAATACATTATAAAACAGTTAACCACTAAGCAATAAATTATCCCATGTTGAAATATTATTAATATTTACCTCACTAATTTATTGTTATTTACGTATTAGCCATCAATGTGTTCAAGAAGCATATTAAATACAAACTTTACACAAACATTGCTGACACCACATGGAATTTGACTGAAAGCAGAGAATACCAGAAAGATGTTTAATTTGCTTATTGACCATTCAAAGATATTCAACTGTGTGAATCATAAAAACTATGGATAACATTGCAAAAATGGGAATTCCAGAACACTTAATTGTGCTCATGCAGAACCTGAACATAATCCAAGAGGCAGTTGTTCAAACAGAACAAGCAGATACTGAATCATTTAAAATCAGGAAAGGTGAGTGTCAGGGCTGTATATTATCATCATACTTACTCAATATGTATGCTGAGAAAATAATTCAAAATGCTTGATTATATGAAGAAGAACATAGTATCAGGATTGGAGGAAGGCTCATTACCAACCTATGATACATAGATGATACCTTCCTTGTTGAAAGTGAAGAGGTTTTCAAGCATTTACTGATGAAGACCAAAGAATACAGCCTTCAGTGTAGATTACAACTCAACAAAAAGAAAGCAAAAATTCTCACAAGTGGATCAATAAACAACACTATGTTGGTGCTATCGGATAAGGACTGGACCTACTGGCCACTCTTCAGAAACTCTATATATTTCACTATGAGTTGAAATCAACTTGACGGCATTTAATAACAATAACAGCATGATGAATGCAGAAAATGTTGAAGTTGTCAAGTGTTTCATTTGATTTGGATCCACAATCAATGCTTATAGAAACAACAGGGCAAAAAAACTTCTTCAAAGTGTTTAAGGAGTTAAGATGTCACTTTGAGGTTTATGGTCCACCTGACCCAAATGATGGTATTGCCAATCATCTCAAATGCATGGATAGTGAATAAGGAAGACCACAGTAGAACTGATGCATTTGAATTATAGTGTTGGTGGAAAACACTGAAATTACTATGGACTGACAGAAGAACAAACAAATCAATCCTGAAGGAGTACAGTCAGAATACTCATTAGAAGTGAGGATTAAAATACTGCATCCCACATACTTTGGACACATCATCAGGAAGGAGCAGTGCCTGGTGAAGGTTACCATACTTAGTAAATCAGAGGGACAGTGGTAAAGAAGAAGGACCTCATGAGATGAATTGGCACTGTGGCTGCAACAATGGACACTGCTTTGTTCTGTTGCACACAGTGAACCAACTCTACAGCACTTAATAGCAGCAGCAACACAAACTTACAAAAAGGATCTAATGTTCTTTGCACTCTTTGTCATAACAAATCTTGGATAAAATACCTTTTGAGTGTAATCACCATAAAATGTAAATATTTATAACAAATTTCCCAAAGTCAGAAAGTTGTGCTAAACATTTCCTTGGGATTATTTTCAGTGCTGACTCATATAATTCTTGAAAATTTACAGCTCCGGTAGCATAGTGATGATGAGTCAGGCTACTAACCTCAAGGTCAGCAGTTCAAAACTACCAGCCATTCCATGGGAGAGAGATGAGCTTTATGCTCCCATAAAGATTTACAGCTTCAGAAACCCTATGCAGGATCACTATGAGTCAGAACCAACTCCACGGTACTTAACAACAACAACAATAAAAATAATGAAGTTAATTTTTATAGGTGAGACCCAAAAAAATAAAATCTTGGAAGTCTCAGAATAATCACAACATAGTGTCACAGAGTAAATATAAACAATTCTGTCTATAGTGAAATTCTACCACTTGTCTGTCAGTTTGTTGTGCTGTCATGGATGGCTTGTGTGTGTCTGTGCTACTGGAAGCTATGCCCCATTTTAAATGTATTTTAAATTCCAGCAGGGTCACCCATGGTAGGTAGATTTAAATGAAATTTTACAGAGTAAAGCAGACTAGGAAGAAGGAGAGGCAAGGTAAACCAAAAGAATACCTTATGAACAGCAGCAGAAAGTAATCTGATATAATGTTGCAAGATCAGCCTATGAGGTTGAAAGACACTCAAAATATGACTAAAATAAAGCAGCTTATTCAAAGCAGAGTTGACCTTAAAGAAATGGAGGAGTAAAGCTTTCAAAAATCTTCATTTCCTGTTTGGGAACAACTCAAAATAAAAAGAAATGGCTGTAAATATCCGTTAGTAATAAGAACATGCAGTATACAAATATGAATCTAGGAAAACTGGAATTCATAAAAAATGAGGTAGAACACATAAAGATCAATATCCTGTGCATTAAAGACCTGAAATGGACAGTCATTGCCTATTTTTAATCAAGCAATTGTATTGTTTACAGTGCCAGAATGACACATTCAAGAAGTATGGCATTTGCATTTATCATAAAAAACACATTTCAAGATCTATATTGAAGTGCAATGCTATCTGTCATAGAATAACATCCATACACCTACAAGGAAGACCAATTAATACAACTATTAGTAAATTTATGCACCAACCACTAAAAGTAATGAGTTACAGGATTACATAAGGAACATCACAGATGAAGAAAGCAATAGGTCATTTAAAAGAAAAGAAAGAGAGAAATTACCAAAATGGGTATCAGAAGAGACTGAAACCTGCTCTTGAGGTTAGAGAACCTAGTGATTAGAAGAAACAAAATAAAATACTGAACAGAACATTTAGAAAGGCAGCTCAGGATGACAAAGTAAAATACTGTAATGAAATATGCAAAGACAATGGAAAAGAAAGAACGTGGCCAGCATTTCTCAAGTTGAAACAACTAAAGAAAAACTTCAAAGCTCCGCTTTCAATATTGAAAGACTATGAGTTCTAGTGTGGTACCATAGGATAAGCACTCAACCTCAGAATAGGTTTGAACTTCAGGGTTGATTCAAACTCACCAGTTGCTCCTCAGAAACCCTAGACAGGGTTACTATGGGTCAGAACTGACTCAATAGCACTTAACAACAATAACATTCATAAAATATTGAAGGATGCAGGAAGCATATAAAGAAGATGAAAGATCTGCACAATAACTGTACCAAAAAGGAATTGGTCAATGTACCACCATTTCAAGAGGTAGCATATGATCAAGAACTCATGGAATTAAAGGAAGAAGCCCAACCTGCACTGAAGGTATTGATGAAAACTAAGTCTCCAAGAAATGATGGAATACAAATTGAAATGTTTCAACAAACTGATGCAACACTGGAAGCTCTCACTTGTCAATATCAAGAAATTTGGAAGACAACTGATTGGAAGAGATCTATATTTGTACCCATTCCAAAGAAAGGTGACTGAACAGAATGTGAAAATTATTGAACAAAATCATCAATATCTCACTCAAGTAAAATTTTTTCTGAAGGTAATTATAAAACAATAGGACCAGTATATATTCAGGGAGCGGCTAGAAATTCAAGTTAGATTCAAAAGAGAATATGGAATAAGGCATATCATTGTTTGCATCAAATGGATCTTGACTAAAAGAAGAGAACACCAGAAAGATGTTTACATGTTCTTTATTTACTATGTAAAGGCATTCAACTATGTGGATCATAACAAATGATGAATAACATTGTGAAGAATGGGAATTCCAGAACACTTAATTGTGCTCATGCAGAACTTGTACAAAAACTAAGAGGTGGTCATTCAGATAGAACAAGGGGATCATGAATGTCTAAAAATCAGGAAAGGTGTGTTTCAGGATTATATACTTTTGCCATACTTATCCCATCTGTATGCTGAGCAAAAAATGCAACAAGCTAAAGTTATATGAAGAAAAGCATGGCATCAGGATTGGCAGAAGACTGATTAACTATTTATTATATGCAGATGACAAAAGTTTACTTTCTGGAAGCAAAGAGGACTTGAAGATTTCAATATGAATTGCACCTCAATCAAAATAATATAAAAATCCTCACAACTGAACCAATAGATAACATCATGATAAATGGAGAAAAGATTGAAGTTGCCAAAGACTGCATTTTGCCTGGATCCACAATCAACACTCAAGGAAGCAGCAGTCAAGAAATCAAATGATGTATTGCATTAGGCAAATCTGAGGCAAAATAAAGTGTTAAAGAGCAAAGATGCCACTTTGAGGACTAAGGTGAGCCAGACCCAAGTTATGGCATTTTAATCACCTCTTAAGCATGTTAAAGGAATCCTAGAGTGCCGCTGCAGGTTAATGCGCTAGACTGCAAAGTCAGTTTGAACTGCAAGGTCAGTAGTTCAAGCTCATCAGTTGCTCCCCAGAAACTCTATCCAGGGTAGCTATGGGTTGGAACTGACTCAACCTCACTTAACAACAACAACAAGCTCAAGTGAAATCTAGACAATGATTAAGGAAGACCAGAGAAGAATTGATGCATCTGAATTATAGTGTTGATAAACAATACTGAATATATCATGGACTCCCAGAAGACTAAACAAATCTGCTTTAGAAATATTCCTGGACTGTTTCTTAGTAGAGACAATTGCAAGACCTTGTCTCTTGTACTTTGGTATGTTGTCAGGAGAGGCTAATCTCTGGAAAGGGACATCGTGCTTGCTAAAGTGGAGTACCAATGAGAAAATAAAAACTTCAAAGGGATGGATTGACACAATGGCAGTAACAATGGTCTCAAACATAGTAACAATTGTAGCACGGTGCAGGACTGAGCAGTGTTTAATTCTGCTGTTCATTGTGTTGCTCTGATTCTGAACTGACTCACCAGCACCTAACAACAAATAGTGATCGTTTAAAATTCTAACTTTTGATAGAAGAATTCTTCTAAAGAAAAATAAAAAGAAACATTTTGCACTGGGAATAAACTCATTCATCATCCATAATAGTGACTTTCCATAATCTTCTTTAATGAAATTCTGTACTTCACAAAGATTTTACAGAGACCATATTAAACAAATATAACCAGAGCTGCTCCTGTTGAAGTGAGAGGTTGGAGCTCTGCCCTCTTTCCATCTGGATCCACCTCCGTTAAAGGGGTGCCTCAGATCACAGCTGAAGATTAAGTCATGGGTAGGAAAATAACAATGTAGACCTATCATAAGATACCAAGGAAGATGAAGTAAAGAAGAGAAGATGGAACCGTTTTTCTAGGAACTTGATCGTAAAAGAAAGATGGAGTCACTGTTTCAACTGTTAATTCACACACATATAAAGTGACGTTAGGCAAAGCATCTCACACATTCTCTTTCAGAGAGTCAGAAACATTTGAAATTGATTTAAAAATATTAAATACTACATTCTGAGGTGCAGGTGCTGTTGTTGTTTTTAAGTACTATCAAGTCAGTTCCCAAGGAGAACCTGGTAGGTTTGAACAGCTGATCTTACAGTTCACGGTCCAGTACTGATTCTATAGTAATTGTTGTCATTAGGCGTCATCAAGGCAGGAACGACTCATAGCAAGCCTATGCACAACAGAACAAAACACTGACTGGACTTGCAGCAACAACACAAGCGTTGTTGCTACTCTTGGTCCGTTGCTGCTATCACTATCCATCTCGTTGAAGGTCTTCCTCTTTTTCTCCGACCCTCTGCTTTACCAAACATAATATTGATGTCCTTCTCCAGGCTCCTCCTGATAAAATGTCTGAAGTATGAGGGACAAAATCTTGCTTTTAAGAAGCATTCTGGCTGTACTTCTTCCAACACAGACTAGTTTGTTCATTTGGCAGTCCATATTACTTTTCATATTCTCCTACAACACCATAACTCAAATGCATCAATTCTTCTGTAGACTTTCTTATTCACTGTCCAACTTTCACATGCAGATGAGGTTATTGAAAATACTATGGTTTGGATCAAGTGCACATTGGTCCTCAAACTGACATCTTTGTTCTTCAACACTTTAAAGAAATTTTGTGCAACAAATTTGCTAATGCAATACGTCGTTTGATTTCTTGATTGCTGCTTCCATGAGTGTTGATGACTGATCTGAGCAAAATGAAGTCTTTGACAACTTCACACTTTTCCCATTTATATGGATGTGTTGATTGGTTCAGTGATGAGGATTTTTGTTTTCTTTACATTGAGGTGCAAGTCATACCAAAGGCTATGGTCTTTGATCTTCATCAGCATGTATTTAAAACCTCTTCACTTTCAGCAAGCAAGGTTGCATCATCTGTATATCGTAGGTTATTAATAAGTTTTCCTCCAAGTCTGATGCAACATTTTTCTTTATGTAGTCCTGCTTCTCAGATTATTTGCTCAGCACACAGGTTGATAAATATGGTGAAAGAATACAACCCTGGCACACACCTTTCCTAATTTTAAAGTGTTCTGTGTTCCCCTTTTCTGTTCTAACAACTATCTCTTTGTCTACATACAGATTCCTCATAAGAACAATTAAGTTTTCCAGACTACTCATTCTCAGCAATGATGTCCTTAGCTGATCATGATCTGCACAATCAAAAGCCATTGTTCGGTCAATAAAGCACAAGTAAACATATTTCTGGTATTCTGTGAATTCAGCCAAGATCCATTTGATGTTAGCAGTTATATCCCTCACTCCACGTTCTCTTCTGAATCCTTCTTGAACCTCTGTAAGTTCTGTGTCAATATATGGTTGCAGCCACTTTTGTATTACCTTTAGTTAAATTTTACTTGCATGCAATATTAATAATGTTGTTGTTGTCAGATGCCATCAAGTCAATTCCGACCCATAATGACCCTGTATAGTGTTTCCAAGGAGCAGCTGGTGAGCTTGAACCACCAACCTTGCAATTCAAACGCCTTAATATTAATAAAATTATCCTATAATTTCTGCATTCTGTTGGATCACCTCTCTTTGTAATGGGCACAAGTATGGTTCTCCTCAAGTCAGTTGGCCAGGTAGTTTGTCTTACAAATTTCTTGGCATAGATGCCTCCAGTGCTGCATCAGTTTGTTGAAAGATTTCAAGTTGTATTCCATCCATTTCCAGTGTCTTGTTCTTTGTCAATGTCTTCAGTGCACCTTGGATTTATTCCTTCAATATAATTTGTTCTTGATCATAGG
>NW_006408630.1:7928632-7929589 GCF_000296735.1 Chrysochloris asiatica
CCAATGTCTTGGGTAGTGTCTTGAGTCTTAAAAGGAACATGTGATTATCAGTTTCCATGACTCTGAGACCAGAAGAACTAGATGTTGCCCAGCTACCATTCATTACCAACTGCTCTG
This sequence comes from Chrysochloris asiatica, assembly GCF_000296735.1. Taxonomy (NCBI): domain Eukaryota; kingdom Metazoa; phylum Chordata; class Mammalia; order Afrosoricida; family Chrysochloridae; genus Chrysochloris; species Chrysochloris asiatica. The sequence goes on from NW_006408630.1 coordinate 7,928,750, forward strand.
AAAGGGATCACATTAGAAGGTCCCAGAGACAGCAGCAGAAAATGGGGAACAAATTTCAAACTCATTTTAAAAAACAAAAAACAGGCTTACTGGTAATTAAAAGACTGGAGGAACCTGAGACTAATGCCCTCAACCATCCTTCATTGCCCAATTTTCAGTCAACCACTAGATAGGTATACAACCATACAAGGACATACCTGACTAGAACAACAATGCTAGTTAGGTACATTCACCATAGATTAGTCAATCATCCAAAATCAAATGGGCAACATTTACCTAAGAACAAAATTGAGAAGGGATGGGAAGATGAGTGGAATGGAAATAAGAGCCAAAAGGAGGAAGCAGGATAACTGGTGTTGCGTGGAGGGATTGCAATCATTGCAATAAAACTAAGTGTATGATTTGTTGCACGTAAAATTATCTTGTCTCACTCAATTCACTTCACTCAATTCAAAACAAAAAGTTTTAAGAAAAGAAGATGGTTGCTTACATCAAATGGCTTGTAAACCGATGCATTTAAAAATAATCATCTTACTTCCGGTTCTGGTGGCAGCTGAGGTAGAGTCAGGTAGGACAGCCTCCATGGGGGAGGGACTGAAAACTCAGAGAAGCTGCTTTCACGGAACAACACCAAAGCACAGAATCTAGCAACAAGTGTAAGGAATTAGTTTCCTGCACACACTAGTGAAAACATCACGGTAAAAAGGAAAATACTGTGATTTAGGAAATGCTCTAGGCATGGGATGCCCTCTGTGGCCACCCCGCCCAGGCAGAGTTCAGAGGGTGGGGCTACAGCCAGACCAGCACAGGGAACCTGGGCTAAAAGTGGTGCAGTGACAT
>NW_006408630.1:7930084-7937113 GCF_000296735.1 Chrysochloris asiatica
CTTTGCGTAGTCAATAAAGCACAGGTAAACATCTTTCTAATATTCTCTGCTTTCAGCCAAGATCCATCAGACATCAGCAATGATATCCCTCATTCCACAGCCTCTTCTGAATCCAGCTTGAACCTCTGGAAGTTCTCTGTCCATGTATGCTTGCAGCTGTTTCTGTATTACTTTTAGTAAAACTTTACTCGCATGGGACATCAAAGAGATTGTCCCATGATTTCCACATTCCATTGGATCAACTCTCTTTGGAATGGGCACAAATATGGATCTTTTCCAATCAGTTGGCCAGATAGTGGTCTTTCAAATTTCTTGTCAGAGATGAGTGAGTGCCTCCTGTGCCACCTCACTTTCTTTAAAGATTTAAATGTTTAATTACATCAATTCCTGGTGCCTTGTGCTTTGCCAATTCCTTCAAAGCACCTTGGACTTCCTCCTTCAATATCATTGGCTCTTGATCATATGCTACCTCTTAAAATGGTTGAACATTAACCATTTCCTTTTGGTACAGTGATTCTGCATATTCCTTCCTAAGATATCCTAAGGGATATCTTATCTTAATGCTTTTTGCATTATTCAATAATTTACCCAGAGAATCTTTCAATAACAAAATTTGAGGCTTGATTTTTTTTCTTCAGTTCCCCCAGCTTGAGAAATGCTGAGCATGTTCTTCCTTTTTAGTTTTCTGATTCCATATCATTGCACATTTTGTTGTAATGTTTGGCTTTATCGTCTCGAGCTGATCTTTGAAATTTTCTGTTCAGCTCTTGTACCTCCTCATGTCTCCCATTTGCTTTAGCATCTCTACGCTGTAGAACAAGTTTCAATGTCTCTTCTAACATCCATTTTGACCTTTTCCTTCTTTCTTGCCTTTTTAATGATTTTTTTTTTGTAAAATTGTTTTTATTATGTCAAATATTATTTAATGAGCCAGCAATTATTTATATGAAGGAAGAGTTCAGAAAATGGATTTAAGACTATATTAGTCTTGTCCTTGATTACAGAGATTTAAGAATTACACAGAAAGAAGTTTCAAGATGGCAGTGGCTGGGTGGCTGACCAAGAGGCAGGGGTGAAGGCCCCCAGGAAGCAAAAGAAACAGGGACTCACCCCTGCCTCCTCCTTGCAGTACCGGGAGCCCAACTGAAGTGTTGTTTTTTGTTTTTTTTTTAATAACAAGTAAATCAAACAGATTGCCATCATGGGATGGAGATCTACATCATCCACCAAGAGTGGAAATTTTATGAACGCCATAGTCCAGGCCCAATAGGAAGCCCAGAAAAGAGAATTTAAAAAAGAACAAAAAACAACGTATGATGGTACAAGCTGCAGTTTTAAAGATGAAGGATCCCAAACAGATTATTTGTGACATGGAGAAATTAGATGAAATGGAGTTTAATCCAGTGCAACAGCCACAATTAAATGAAAAGGTTCTGAAAGACAAGCATAAAAAACTGTGGAAACCTTTGATCATATTCTACGACTTTATGAAAAAGAGAATCCAGATATTTACAAAGAATTGAGAAAGCTTGAAGTAGAATATGAACAGAAGAGGGCTCGACTTAGCCAATATTTTGATGCTATTAAGAATGCTCAGCATGTATAAATTGAGAGTATTCCTTTGCCAGATATGACCCATGCTCCTTCCAACATCTTGATCCAGGACATTCCACTTCTGGTGCTCAGCCACTCTCCATCCTTAAGAAGACTTTCAGCCTATGGACCACCAACTCAGGCAATTTCTATGCTTCCTCTTCTTGGACATGGTATTCCACGTTTGCCCCCTGATAGAAAGCCTCCTGGTCCTTCCCCTTGTCCACCTCCTCCTCAGGTCTTACAGATGTATGGCCGTAAAGTGAGCTTTACCCTAGATCTTCCCCCTCATAGACGAGGTAAAGATATGTTATATAGTCCTGAACGTACTCAGTGAGGTCATGATGCAGATGTCTCTGGCACCAGTGAAGATGATGGCTTTCCTGAGGACATGGATCAAGATTAGCATGATGACAGCACTAATGACAGCAACACTGACAGATCAGATGGTGAGAGAGCTAGGGGGATGACTTTGTGCACCATAATGATAATGACAGAGACAACAATGAAGATTAGAAGTCTGATCTGAGTGTGTGATTTGCAAATTTGTCTGGAAAATCAAGGAAGAAAAAGAAAAACATGAAGGAGGTGACTCCTCTTCAAGCCACGATGCTTTGAATGGCAGGCCAGGAAATCCCTGAGGAGGTACGAGAAGTAGAGGAATTTTTAGAAGATGATGATGAAGATAATTCTGATGATTCTGAAGCAGAAAAACCATCACAAAAGCAACATAAAGAGGAATTGCTTTCTGATGGCACATCTACTGGTTCTTCACAGCAGCAGGCTCCTCCAGTCTGTTCCTCCTCAGATACAGGCACCTCCCATGCCAGGACCACCACCCCTTGGACCACCACCTGCTCCACCTTAAAGGCCATCTTGACCACCAACAGGCCTTCCTCCTGGACCACCACCAGGAGCTCCTCCATTCCTGAGGCCACCTGGAATGCCAGGACTCCGAGTGCCTTTACCCTGACTTTTATCTCCAGGGCCACCTCCAGGCCGACCCCCAATTCCCCCTCCAGGCCCCCCTCCAGGTCTGCCTCCTGACCCTCCTCCCCGGGGCCCTTCTCCATGGCTACCTCCCATGCACCTCCAGATATCCCTCCACCTCATCCTGGCATGATGCTCCCACCTTTGGTGCCTCCACTTGGAACTGCCTCACCTGGGCTTTTCCCACCAGCTCCCTTGCCAAACCCTGGGGTTTTCAGTGTCCCACCCAACTTGATTCAGCGACCTAAGGCGGATGATACAAGCACAGTCATCACTGAGGAGAAAGCCACAGCAACTATCAGTGCCAAGCCACAGATCACTAATCCCAAGGCGGAGATTACTCGATTTGTGCCCACTGCACTGAGAGTACAGTGGGAGAATAAAGGGGCTACGGGCGTGCCCCAAAGGAAGTCAGAGTTTGATTCTGTTGTGCCTCTTGCCAAAGCAGCCCCCAAATCCGGTCCCTCTGTTCCTGTTTCAATACAAACTAAGGTTGATGTGTACAAAATATTCCTGAAAGAGATGGAAGGGCTACTGTGACAGCTTTTGATCCAGAAAAGGCTTCTGCTCACATCAGCAGTTCATGGAGAAAGAGGCTCTCATTACTGCTTCACTGGAAGCAGCTACTCCAACCACCACACTGACACCCCAGCCTTTGTGACATGCTTCCGGTGCTACTCTCAAAAGGGTGATGTTTCAAACCCATCAGTTGCTTCACAGAAGAAAGATGTGTCATAAAGATGTATAGCCTCAGAAACTCTATGTTGCAGTTCTACTCTGTTCTACGTTATCACAGTGAGCCAAAATTAACCTACTAGCAGTTAGTTTGGTGTGGATTGTGGTGCCGTGTAAGGGGAAGAGTAGGCACTCTGTTAATATGTGTTAAGTAAATGAGTGAGTGAATGAGTATCCTAAGAATTTTCTAGCAATACAAGAGCCTAGGAGATCAGGGGAGGGATGTGTGAAATAGGAGGCGAGCAGTTGGGTAACCTTGCTCACCCAATCACCTCTATGCACCACTCAGCCATCATTTCCAACAGGCTACCAAGCTTACCTACTGCTGTGCTATGCTATCTAACTAATAATTCTCCAAATAAGTGCATTGGATTGTTTTCAGGAAATGTTTTTATATTTGAAAAAGTTATGTGTTTAAGACACTGACAAAAAAAAATTACATAATTGTGTTTTATGTTTTTTTTTTAAGTCGTTCATTCCTCTAGTCAGCTAGTTATTTTATTCCTTGAAGTTCATATGGAATATTTTCAAGACAACAGACATAGAAATTTTGATTTGCTTCTCAGACTGGAATTTAAGTATTATCATGAATATTCAGGTTGGTGGAATTAGAGTTTTGTTTTGTTTGGATTTTCAAAATCACTCCAGTACCTAGATGATGTGCTACTAGTTTTATGTCACAATCAAGCAGCTGCTAGTACAAATCATGCTGAAAATTCACTAATATTAGGGTGGAGTCCTGGTGTGGTGCTGTGGGTTAATGTGCTGGACTGCAAAGTCAGTTTGAACAGCAAGATAGGCACTGCTCTTGGAAACCCTATACAGGGTCACTATGAGTCTGAACCAGCTCAAAGGCACTTAACAACAGTACCAATATTAGGGAAGAAGAAGTTTAGACAAGGCGAAAAGGGGAGAAATCTTGAGAAATTTACCAAGGTACGAAGCTGATCTCTGTAGAGATCAAGTAAACTCATGCTAAGTGAGGCTGTAGTGTCATCATAGTCTGGTTCAAGTGAATGTTACCTGAAGTGATCTGATCCATGGGCTTAGCAGGAGACATCTAGACAACACATGTTTGTGAAGTCAGAAATGACAACTATTAAATGTTTAAAAAAAAAAAAAAAAACCTAGTTGAATTGCATAAGGATGGATCTCTGGTCTAAATGAAATATGGAAAGTTGTTCACTACAAGATTTCCTTTGTAATAATAATAAACATATGGCAACAACCTAAATGTCCTTCAAACATTAAAGGAGTAGGAGTTGTTGCTACGTACTGTCAAATCTATTCCAACTCATAGCCACCCTATGCACAACAGGACAAAACACTGCCCCATTCTGCACCAACCTCATAATTGTTGTTGGGTTTGAACTCATTGCTGCTGCCACTGAGTCAATCCATCTCATTGGGAGTCTTTCTCTTTTTCGTTGACCCTCCACTTAACCAAGAGAGATGTCCTTCATCAGGGACTGGTCCTGTCTAATGAGAGACAGAGTCTCACCATCCTCATTTCCTCTACGTCTTCCAACACAAATTTGTTTTGTTCTTCTGACAGCCTATGGTATTTCAATGTTACTCAACAATCCCATAATTAAAATTCATTCATTCTTCTAGCATCTTCCTTATTCATTGTACAACTTTCATATGCATATGAGACAATTAGAAATACTATGGCTTGGGTCAAATATTAATCTTAAAATTGACATCTTTGCTCTTTAACATTTTAAAGAGGTCTTTGCAGGAGGTTTGTGTAATATATATATATGTCAGATGATTTCTTGACTGGTGTTGACTGTGGATCAAAGCAAAATAAAGTCTTTCATAGCTTCAAACTTTTCTCCATTTATCATGATGTTATTTTTGGTCCAGTTGTGAGGATTTTCATTTTCTTTACACTGATGTGCAATCCATACTGAAGGCTGTACTCTTAATCTTCATCAGTATTTCAAATCCTCTTTACTTCCAATAAGCAAGGTTGTAGCATCTGCATATCATAAGTTTTTAATGAGTCTTTATCCAATCTTTATGTCATGTATTCCTTCATATTATCCAGTTTCTCAGGTTATTTGTTCAGCATACAGATTGAATAAATATAGAAAAAGCTTATAATTCTGGAGTTGAAGTATGCCCATAAATATATAAATGTTTAGCAGAATATTTGCATGTGGATATTTACATTTGCCTAAAATATATCAATAAATGTAGCAGAGCACACAGGGGCCAAAGTTAGGTAAAACCAGATACCCTGAGGGAATGAGTTACAGAGCCTGAGGGCTCAGGACCATAGTCTCAGGGGACACCATGGTCAATTAGCATAACATAGTCCACAAACACAAAGTTCTACATCCTACTTTGGTGAGTAGCAACTGAGGTCTTAAAAACTCATGAGCATCCATCTAAGGTGCAGCAATTGGTTTCTCCCTATGCAAATGAAAAAGGAATGATGAAAACTGAAGACATAAGGATACAATTAATCCAGTGGACTAATGGACCATGTGGACATCAATTTCCATGATACTGAGTCTGGAAGAACTCAATGGTGCTTGGCTACAGCTGTCAACTACTCTGAAAGGGATTACACTAGACAGTTTTGGATAGAGTGTAAGCAAATGCAAAATTTCAAAAAGAAGGAAAAAAAGATGAGGCTTGCTGGTCATATAGGGAGACTGGTGAAACCCTGAGACTATGGACCTCAGTCACCTATCATGTCTGAAACAGAACTCACCCTCATGACTCAATTTTCAGCCCAACAATTGATAGGTCTATAAGGAAAACAATAACACTAGTGAGGTATACACAGCACAGAATAATTAACCATTCAAACTCCAAAGGGCAGCATTTGCCCAAGAACAAAGTTCAGAAAAGTTAGGAAATAAAGAAGAATTGAAAAAAGAAACACAGGGAGGAAGTGGACTACATGATGTCACATTAAGGGAATTGCGAACAGGGAGATAAAACAAAATGTGTATAAAACAAAAGGTTTGAATGTAAAATTGATTACCTGCTCTGTAAACCTTTACCTAATTCACAATAGAAAGGTTTTTAAAAATGAAAATTGTTAAATAAATTATGCTAGATCTATAAGGAGCTCTGGTAGCATAGTGGTTACAAGTCGGGCAGCTAACCTCAAGGTCAACAATTCAAAACTACCAACCTTTCCAGCAGAGAAAGAGGTGGCTTTCTGCTCCCAAAAAATTTATAGCCTTGGAAACCCTATGCAGGGTTGCTATGAGTTGAAACCGACTCCACGGCACACCACCACCACCATATAATGAACAAAGGTAACATGCAGCCATTATATAGAATGAGGTAAATCTACAAGTTGACTTACAAAAAATACCCATAATGAAACTACACCTATAAATGCAGTAGCTCAAAAGAGGAAACAAATCCCTGCTGCAAGAACTATTGCCACCCCCTCCACACAAAGAGTAGACAGGGATGGGCAACTTGGACATTGGCTACCCAAAATGGGGGGAGGATATACAAAGGTAAGAAGTGACTGGCTTACAAGATTTCAAGAGGGAACCTAGATACAAAGGACATGGAGGAAGGTAGAGTCTCCAGTGAATAGTACCCAGCCTGTCCAGGAAGGGCTGATGAAATGAAATACAGATGGGTCTCTTGTGATGCAATAGTGAATAATTGTTATCAGGACTGATTGTGAGGGTTGGAAATCTAAAGTTGGACATTTTGTAGCAAGGAGGGGAG
>NW_006408630.1:7938038-7938698 GCF_000296735.1 Chrysochloris asiatica
CCATTCTTCTTCATACAATCCAATGGTTTAGATTGTTTGCTCATCATACATATTGAATAAGTATAGTGAAAGAATAGGATCATGGTGTACACTGTTCCTGATTTTAAAACATTCATTGTCCCTTTGTTCTTTTCAAACAACTGCCTCTTGGTCTGTGTACAGGTTCCTCTTGAGCACAATTATGTGTTTTAGAACACTTATTCTCCAAAATGCCCATCGTTGTCCTGATCCACATAGTCAAAATCTTTGCATAGTTGATTAAGCACAGGTAAACATCTTTCTGATATTCTCTGCTTTCAGCCAAGATCCATCACATGTCAGCAATGATATACCTCATTCTACGTCCTCAACTAAACCCAGTTTAAACCTCTGGCAGTTCCCTGTCTACGTACTATTACAGTTTTTTGGGGTTTTATTTTTCATTATCTTTAGCAAAATTTTACTTGCGTATGACATTAATGATATTGTCTGGTAATTTCCACATTCTTGGATCGCCTTTCTTTGGAATATGAATCGCTTCCAGTCAGTTGGTAAGGTAGCTGTCTTCCAAATTTCTTAGCATAGATGAGTGAGTGCCTCCAGTGCTGTCTTCCACATTTCTTTGCATAGGTATGGGTTGCACTTCAGTTTGTTGAAAGATGTCAATTTGTATTCCATCAA
>NW_006408630.1:7940538-7941884 GCF_000296735.1 Chrysochloris asiatica
GTTTCCTGGTGAACAGCTTGCTTTATCTTGTAGTATCTAGTCATGCTGACATTTTTGTTTTGGGTTTTTCATGTTGATCTTTCTTTGAAGATATACCTTTTGTCACTGTAGCTGTTCCAGGGTGGTCTGTCTGCTTGTCCTTTCTAGTGGACTGTCCCACCTCAGAAGGTTCTGGATGGGACTCAGGATTCCACCTAAGGTCCTATACTGTGCAAAGGCTTTGCAAAAGGCCTATTTCACTGGGCAACTTCTAGATCCCTTTTAGGTATTCCAATTAGTTATAGCCTGAAGATGGGCTTATAAGTTTTCTCTAATTATGTTTCCCAACATTCCTTTCTATCCCACTCAAGTGTCTATTTTACAATAGTAGGCAAGGGAAACTAATATTCATAAGACAATCAAGCATCTTAGTATTATTTACCCTCCCCAAGCTATACCTAGATCCCTGTATCCCAGAGCCCTGTTGTTCCAAGGTTGAGCATGAATCACTATTTACCTCTGTCCTACTTAGGCCATGCAAACATGTTCTTCCACCTCCTCTTCCTTCTTGTATTGACTTCTCCAACACCCAAACTAAAACCCCCACCCCAAATCCATTGTTGTGGTTACCTTATATTCTATTAATTCTCCCTCCATTTAAGACAGCTTATTTTACCCTGTAATCTGCCTGACCTTCCCACCACCTGGATCTCTGTTCCTCTGAGTTTACCTTCTTTCGCATTGTAATTGTTTTGATCATAGACTGACCTCCCAGATCCTCTGTTCTTATAATTCTATCCTGTTCTTGACTCTTCCATTTGTGGATTGAGTTCAGGGTGATGCTGCCACATACGTCATTCTCTAGTTGTTGTCTATTCTTGTTGGTTCTCAGTCCACAGAACTTCCTATAGGATGTTTTTCATAGTAGGCTTGGCTTTGGAAAAATCCCTTAGCTTCTGTTTATCCTGGAATATTTGGATTACACCATCATGTTTGACTGATAGCTTTGCTGGGTAGAGGATTTTGGGTGGCAGTTGTTTCTTTCAAGGTTTTATATATGTCTCCCCATTGCCTCCTTGCCTGCATGGTTTCTGTTGAGAGATCCAAGCTTAATCTGATTTGCTTGCCTTTGTATGTTACACTTTTCTTTTCCTTGGCTGCTTTCAGGATTCTGTCCTTATCTTTGATTTTGGAGAGCTTGATTATTATGTGTCTTGGTGATTGTCTTTTAGGTCTATCCTTTCTGGAGTTTGTTGAGCTTCTTGAATGCTTATCTTTTCACTCTTGAAGATGTTAGGGCAATTTTCTTCCAGAAGCTCTTCAACTATCTCCTCTGTGGACTTTTGTGATTCTTACTGATCCAGAAT
>NW_006408630.1:7942289-7944936 GCF_000296735.1 Chrysochloris asiatica
GGTCGTCTGCTTCTGATTTTTGGGCATATTCAGGAGTTATCTGTGGCCTTAATACTTAGATGGGTGTGTATTTTGATATTTTTTATGCTTTCTGGTTGCCTCCAAGTAGATGTGATCAGGAGATGGGCTTCCCTTTTCACTCTTCTTCCTGAGAAATTTCAAGATGTCACTGTTGGTCATTGTGATGTAACTCAGTATTTAATTTTTGGCCTATTTCCTTTTTAGTCTGCTTGTCCTGCTCCACAATCCCCATTCAGGCCTTTTTTCTAGTTATAAACAGTTCAGGGCAGGCTATGGCCATTTGGTTTTAAATGGAAACTGTCTCTTTAAATTTTGAGGAGATCTGTGGGCATGAATAGTAGAACCCTTTGGGGGTGTGGGTGGGGTGTTCACTTGCTCAGGCACCCCTCTAGTTACTAGAATGGAGGTGTACAGACACAGAGAGACCAATGAACAGATACAAAATAAAAGAAGAATGTCCACACCTTTATCTCTACAGGCTGCTCTGATCCTTCCCCTGTTTGGTCTTGCCCAAGCTGGTGGCTCTGGGAGCAGCTGGGCATCTTGAATTAGAAAGCAATGGATTTCTTGCTTCTGCTACAAATTCCCCTAGCTGTAAGCCTTCTAACCTTCTAGACATTCCTTTATATGTGATTCAGAGTTCTGGGACCATCCCCTGAGCCTGCTTGATCTGGTATTCAGTGTTGTTGCTGACAGAACACTTCAGTACACTTCCACTCTCTCTGATACCTTGTTTGTTGTCTCTGTATTATCTTCTTGATATCATCCTACAACTCTTCTGGTCTTTGGTCATAGTATCTAATGTATCACTCATCTGTCAGTTGTCATACTATGGTGATTTGCATGTTGCTGTGATGCTGGAAACTATACTACCAGTATTTTAAATAACAGCAAGTGGACAGGTTTCAGCTGAGCTTCCAAACTAAGACAAACTAAGGAAAAGATACAGACTACTTCTGAATGTTTAGCCACTGAAAACCTCAAGAACAGCAGTGAAACATTGTCAGATAGCATCAAAGTATTGAATATTGAAACATTATTAATAGCATAAAACACTGTTAGATATAATTTCAGAAGATGAGCCCCTAAGGTTAGAAGGAACTTAAAATTTGACTGGAAAAGACTACCTCCTCAAAGTACAGTTGACTGTTTTGACATGAATGGAGTGATCTCTCTGAAACCTTCATTTTCTGATAGGGAAAAACTCAAAATGAAAAGAAACAGCTGTAAACACCCATTAATAATTAAATCATGGAATGTACAAAGTATGATTCTATGAAAATTAAAAGTTGTCAGAAATGAAAGAAAACATATAAACATCAATATCCTAGGTATTAGTGAACTGAAATGGACTGTTATTAGTCATTTTGAATATGACAATCACATGGTTTACTACGCAGAGAGTGACAAATTGAAGAGGAATGGCATCGTGTTAATTGTCTAAAAGAACATTTAAAGATCTGTCTTGAAGTATAATGCTGTCTGTGATAAAATAATATCCACACACCGACAAGGCAGACCAGTTAATACCACTATTATTCAAATTTACACACCAACAAGCAAAGCCAGTGATGATGAAATTGAAGAATTCTACAAACTTCTTCAATCTGAAATTGATAAAACATGCAATCAAGATATATTAATAATTACTGGTGATTGGAATGCAAAGATTGGGGATAAAAAGAGAAAGAAAGGCACTCAGCTTTACAGGTTCCACGAGCCAGGAAGTCTGCTGCTGTTGGTACCAGAGCTCTTGGTACCACTGCCTCAGCTGCTACCACTTCTCCCCATGGGAATCTCAGGCTCCAAAGGACTTGCTTCGTTTGTGGCTTTTCTTTCTTGATGGTCATGAGATCCCTCCTTCCTGCTTTTGATATGGTTCATTTAAAACCCAGTGGGATGGCAAAACTGAGTAATCTCCATGTTAAGAGTCCCATAAGCCTTATTTGCATGCTCCCATCAAGTCAATTGGTGGAAGTTACAAAGACTATGGCTAGAAGGGCCAAAGATTACTGTATGGATTTGATAATACATTGCAATAGCAACACAGAATTCACAGACTAGTACAACTATAGGGAAGTCAACAGGGTACATTTCAAGGTCAGAGATGTTCAGGATACAGTCTTTTGATTCTAAGTGCCTCTTCTCAGCTATGCTTCACTGTCTGGTCCTTGGCCTTTCAGCATGCAGCCCTTTGGCCTCTTCTCTGGTCTGACAAATGTTACAAAGCTCCTTTAGTGCAGCTGATAAAGGCCCAAAGCACACCCCACCCACTCTCCAAGCAAGCCTGCTCCTCTCTAGAGCTCTCAGTGCTGTTACCTCTGCTGCCACTGTTTTGCTGCACAGGGATCTTGAGGTCCAGAAGATGTGTTTCACTTGTGTCTTTTTTTCTTGTTGGTCATGAGATTCCCCTTTTTCCTGAATTGGAGATGATTCATTTAAAACCAAACAGAATGACAAAGCTAAACAATCTCTGTGTTGCAAACCAATACACCTTATGTGCATACTCCCATCTAGTCGTTTTGTGGGAGTTATAAAGACTGTGGTTAGAAAAGTATAATTCTCTGTACTATGTATAGTTACACATGTGAGCATGATGCAGGATCAGGCAAGGTTTTGTTCTGTT
>NW_006408630.1:7946061-7948693 GCF_000296735.1 Chrysochloris asiatica
TGTTATCTCACCAGAGGAAAGTAATATGGCAAAACTGATCTATCCTCACAGAGCAAAATCATAAACTTATTGCATAATTATATATTACTTTTAAAGTATCTGTATTTATGACTTTTGTGATGATAGCGTTACTTTTCATGGTTTTTAAAAACTCTGTTAGTATTTTAATTCAACTTAATATCAATTCATGATCCATTTATTTGTCATTTGTTTAACTACCAATTAATATTATCTTTCTTTGCCTTAGTCTTCATCTATATCCTTCTCTCCATTCTTCTCTTACTCATATTCACTATTAACATCCCTTAAGATATTTTCCATTTCAATACTATTCATTTACATATCTTGGACTGTGAAATAGTGTGGGGGAAAAAATACTGTTTTTATTTGTGCTCATATCCTATCCATCTCCCATATTCTGATAATGTGTCTCATACTGCCTTCTAGTCATTACGATAAACACAGAGTCTAGTCTCAGATAATTACAAGAGCCCATTTCCCTAGACATAGCTCTTAGTTTAAGGTTTAGCATGTGACCTTAAATCAGAGATTTGCATTTAGAATTCCTGAATTAGACTGGAGATGGTTGCTTGCTTTGGAGCTTCTGGACCTGAAAATATGAGAACTAGGGTCTACCAGCAACCACTGCACCACTTAACAAATAAAACCAACTAACATAAGAAAAAATAATGCAGACAGAAATAGAAAGAAAAAATAGGGAGAGGAAGGAAGTAATGTAGGGAAAGAGACAGAAACAGAACCCAATATATATACAGAGAGAGAAAGAGACCCGATGAACTTGATTGAGTTAGATATCTAACACCTGCACCTCAATGAGTCTAATGCAAAATAGAAAGTGGATTATTATAGGTCAGAGATAAGAACATGTGGAAATAACTGAGTTGTTAAGGGGTGGAAAGCAATGATTCCTCCTCCTTCCCAATATATGCTAGGTTGTGCTGGAAAACAGCCCCCATAAATGTTTACTTTCCTCCATGAGAGTCTGGTAAGTAGGTAATTTATTTATTGAGTTTAAAAAAAAACATTGAGTAAATTACTACCTGTTGGATCTTGGGATTAGAGCAAGGTTCACGACCTTTCCTTTTTCCCATCACAATTGCAGAAGTGTGTATCAAGATAGAATCTTAGCCACCTGAGTGCCTAAGTGATCACAGTGTAAAATTCAACTTTTCTGAGGCAGTTTTTACAGCAACCCAGCCTGGCATATGCTGATTGATCTAGATGTACTGTGCTGTCATAACAAAAAGAAAACATGTGGCATTGGCTTAAAGATCAGGTGGCAAGCAGGAATAAAACTATTATCTGAAGATATACAGATATGGTATTTGGTAAAATTGCCACCTGTGATAACCTGACAAGTACATTGTTGTTTGGTACCGTCAAGTGTGTTCTTCTTCATAGCAAATCTATGCACAACAAAACAAATCATTGCCTGATCCTGCGCCATCCTCCCAATCGGTATGCTTCGGTCCATTGCTGCTGTCACTGTGCCAGTCCAGCTCATTGTGGGTTGTCTTCTTCTTTTTCACTAACCCTCCACTTTTCCAAGCATGAAGTCCTTCTCCACCAACTGGTCCCTCCTGGTAATATGCCCAAAGTATAAGAGAGAAAAATCTCACCATCATGTCCTCTAAGGAACATTCTGGCTGTACTTCTTCCAACACAAATGTGTTTGTTTTTCTAGTAGTCCATGGTACTTTTAATATTCTTCTCCAGTAGATAGTGTACCTAATAACTTATATTCCTAGGATAAGGGGTTATAGAAATTTAGCAGCATATGTTGGTTTCTGTTGTCTATGTTTCACAAGACTGAAAAAAGCAAATAAACTTAGTTAAGAATTGTCCATTTTGAAGAGAAATGAAATAAAACAGAGTTTAAAATTTTAGGACTTGCAGGATTAGAAGAACTGTTTCTCAACTGCTCTCAACCACAACCCATGATACATAAAATTAAAACTTCTCTTAGCAACAAAGGACAATCTTAATCAGTCTTACATTAAGGATCAAATTAAACCTTTGATCATTATACATTTGTAAGACAATAAAATGTTAACAAATGTGATATGTATTACTTCTAGGGAGAATATTTAAAAGCTAATGCATAATATGTCATGTTACCTATTTTCCTATCTTAATGATGCATGTCAATATTCAAATACCTGGCCTGGTATCTGAGAGACTATGGTGAGCAGAGCCCCCTATTGACCCATGATGGTTATGTTATGCAAAGTGACTGAGAAATATTTTCAGTTTATTTTTTTGTTCATTTTCTACATGTATGAAATCTCGCCATCCTGGATTCTAAGGAATATTTTGGTTATACTTCTTCCAACACAGATTTGTTTGTTGTTCTGATAGTCTGTGGTACTTTTAATGTTTTTTTTCCAAAACTATACCTCAAAATGTATCAATTCTTCTACAGTCTTTCTTATTCATTGTCCAACTTTCATATACATATGAGGCTATTCAAAATACCATCTCCTTGGACCAGCTGGGGACTCTGGACTCAGGGAGAGGGTCTGTGTGCTGGTGGCCAGGGGGCAGGCTTGCAGAGTATACCCTTTGGTTGTTTGATCATACTTGGAGGGGGTTGTAATCATAGCAATGAAAC
>NW_006408630.1:7949478-7997086 GCF_000296735.1 Chrysochloris asiatica
TTTGCTATTAGAAGTAGGCATTCTAGCAGATACTAAAAGGAAACTACAAAGGCTACCACCACAGACCACTCTGATCAGGATCACAATGGTCTTGGACTGAGGGGAAGAAAAAGATGTAGAGGAAAATTGAAATTCAGAAAAAAGATCACATTTACTGATCTGATAGAGACTAGGGAAACCTCAAAGACCTTTAGACACCCTTCAAGAAGGTGGCACTAACCTGCTAGGCATCTACCCTCAGTTAACCAAAAGACAAGACCACCGTAAGATGAATAATAATAACAAGAGGGATGAATGTACTCCTTATACAAGACCAAAAGGACAGCATTTGCCCAAAGACAAAGCTGAGAAGGGAGGAAAGGACAGAAAATACTGATGATGAACGGAAGCAAGTGTGCACAATGTTACAAAACAAAACCTATTTAAATTTTGAATAAAAAACTAATTTGCTCTGTAAATTTTCACCTAAACTACAATGAAAAAATAAACAAATAAAGAGAGACAGTGACTAGATTCTTGACCATAAGTCTAAAAATAATGACTTAATAGTTGATGTTGTTGTTAACTGTCATCCAGTCACATCTGGCCCTTAGCGACCCTGTACAGGGTTTCCAAGGAGCAGCTGGTGGGTTTCAATAGCCAACCAGTGCTTATCTTACAATGCCACACCAGGACTCCCAAGTAAAAATAAGAGTTTAGAACTGAACAAAATACAAAAAATGAAGACAACATTATTTTCCCACAAAATTTTTTCAAGTATAATCATTAATGACATTGACAAAAATCTTATCATGTATTCACTATCTTTTTATAAACATAAGGACAACTAGGATATAAAGTTGAAATATAGAATAACTTTCTATATACTGAAGATAGTTTCATTTAAAATGAGTGCATTATCTTTTATTTTTCTCATGTCATTGCACATGAGTAAAACTTTGCAATTGTTCCTGTAAACAAACCATGACTTGAGAACCACTGATCTAGTTCAACAGGTCTCTGGATGGCATAAATGATTAACTTGACAATTTAACAAAAGATTGGTGGTTCAAACCCACCTAGCGGTACCCCTCAAAAGAAAGGCTAGGTGTTTTGCTACCACAAGGTCATAGGTTCAAACTTACCATCTATTCATTAGAAACCCTTTACAGGTTCACTATGAGTAGAAAATGACTCAACAGTACTTAACAACAACAATTTTTACTTGACCTACAGGTTTAAGAACTATTGAAGGACTATAAATCTTTATATGTATGTTGTTGTTCCTTGTTGTTGTTAAGTGCAATTATGTCAGTTCTCACTCATAGCACCCCTGTATGAGATTTTCATAAGTTTGAACCACCAAACTTATGGTTAGCAAGCCAGTGTTTATCCATACAGCACCATACCAGAACGCCATTATGTGAATAACAGTCAATAAGTATTTTTAATATAATATAATGCAACCTACTGAGAGCACAGTGGCTTCATAGGATAAGTGCTGGACTGTGAATCACAAGGTCAGCGGTTTGAGCCCATAAGTCACTCTGGGGAGAAAGATGAGTGTTTCAGCTCCCTCAAAGAGATACAAGACTCTGAAACCCTATACAGAGTCAAGTTGGAACTGACTTGTTGGCACTTAACAACAAAAAACAATGGTATCTTAAAAAATAAAACTCTTAAGCCCTACAACCTTCAATAGACTCCTGTGAACCTGGGTGGAGGCCTGGTTGGTCAGCAGTGTGGCAATACCTGGGGACTCTTGGGCCCAGAGTCAGTGGCATAGCCACAGAGGACTAGAGTGGAGAGTGATGTGTCCAGCAGATAAGAAGAGAGGGCATATGCACAAGAACACTCACGCTTGCAGAAAATACCCACTTGACCTGAATTCAATGACTGGATGATCAGAGATCAACTAGAAGAAGAAAGAAGAGGAGGAAAAAAAAGTAATCTGATACAATTTGATGAACTTGGCCTACACCTATGGATGCAGTAGCTCAAAAGAGGGAACAAATCTTTGCAGCAGGGATCATTCCCACCCCCTCCATACACAGAATAGACAAGGATGGGCAACTTATACCTTGGCTACCCAAAGTGGGGTGGAGGGCTACAAAGGCAAGAAGTGACTTGTTTATAAGCTTTCAAGAGGGAGCCTAACCCAGAGAGGGAGAGGGATTGTGTGCGGGGGAGAGGGGAGGTGAGAGCTGGGGGGCAGGCTTACAGGGTATATCCTGTGGTGGTTGTTAGTTGATGATGCATGATGGAGAGGATTGTAACCATGGCAATGAAATGATATATGATAGGATGAATGTAAAATTAATGTTCTCCCATGTAAACGATCACATAATTCACACTAAAAAATAAATAAATAAAAATAAAAAGGAGCCTAGATCCAGAGGGCACAGATGAAGGCAGAATCTCCAGTGAGTAATATCCAATCTGTCTGGGCAGGGCTAATGAAAGGAGATGGGGATAGGTCCCTTGTGGTACAATGGTGAATAATTGTTATCAAGATTGACTGTGAGGGTTGCAAATGTAAAAGTAGACGTTTTGTAGCAAAAAGAGGGGAGTGATCGACTTTGCAGTCCAGGAGTGGAAGTCCCTGGCACCAACGAGGGAGAAGAGCTGAGTGCGGGACCCTACCCAGAGAAACAGTGACACCAGAGATGGAGACAGAGACAATGATGTGGAGATATGGAGCGGCTGGGGAGTCTATGACGATGGGTTGGGGAGAGGGGCAGGCTTGCAACCAATCCTTTGGCTAGTTGATGATGTATGGAGGGGATTGTAACCATGGCAATGAAACGATATACAATAGGATGAATGTAAAGCTAATGTTCTCCCATATAAACTATCACATAATTCACAATAAACATTAAAAAAATAAATCTCTTGCATGATCCTCTATTACTGCTCTATTCAGTGTAGTAGTGACTAGCTACACATAGCTTTGTTGCTGTCAAGTGACTTCCAGTAGGTTCTGACTCATAGTGACTCTGTATAGGATTTCTGAGAAGGATTCGTGGTTTTGAACCACTGATCTTGAAGTTAGCAGTCCAGTGCTTATCCTTCAGTGCCACACCAGGACTCCACATATAACTATTATTGTTGTTAAGTACTATCGAATTGGTTCCAACCTATAGTAACCTTGTATAGAGTTTCCAAGGATTATCTGGTAGTGTTGAACCACCAACCTGTGTTTAGAAGTTTAGTGCTTATCCTACAGTGCCACACCAGGAGTCCTACATATAGCTACAGAGCACTTGAAGTATAGCCAATCCAAATTGGATGTCGAAAACTAAAGCAACTAAAAGAAATTAACAGAACATCCCAAAGAATAGCTCAAGAAGACAAAGTAAAGTATTATAATAAAATGTGCAAAGACCTGGAGATAGAAAACCAGAAAGGAAGAACCTGTTGGGCATTTCTCAAGCTGAAATTATTGAAGAAAAAAACTCAAGCCTAGAGTTGTAATATTGAAGGATTCCATTTGCAAAACATTGAATGATACAGGAAGCATCAAAAGAAGATGGAAGGTAGAGAAACACTGTATCAAACAGAACTCATTGCTGTTTCCCCATTTAAGGAGGTAGCACATGATCAAGAGCCAAGAGTAGTAAAGGCAATGGTTAAAAAAAAACTAAAAAAAACCAACCAAGGTTCTTAGGAATTGACAGAATACCAATTGAAATATTTTAATAAACCAATACAGTACTGGAAGCATTCACTAGACTACGCCAGGAAATTTGTATGATAGCTTCCTGGTCAACCAATTGGAATTTATCCATATTTGTGCCCATTCCAAAGAAAGCTGACCCAACAGAATGTGGAAATTATTGAAAAATACTGTTAAGATCCCACACAAGTAAAATTTTGCTAAAGATAATTCATAAACTGTGGCAGCAATACATCAACAAAGAGCTGGCAGAAATTCCAGCTGAATTCAAAAGAGGACATGGAATGAGGGATATTTTTGTTTATGTCAGATGGATCTTGACTGAAAATACCAGAAAAATGTTTACTTGTGCTTTATTGATTGTGCAGAAGCATTCTACTGTGTACATCATAACAAACTATGGAAAACATTGTGAGTAATGGGAACTCCAGAACACTCAATTGTGCTCATACACAGCCTGTGCATAGACCAAGAGGCAGACTCCCAACAAGGTGATTGACACAGTAGCCTCAACAATGGGCTCAAACATAGCAATAATTATGAGGATGGAGAAGGACTAAACAGTGTTTAGTGTTTAGATGTACATGGGGTTGGGAATTTGGGTTACTATAAACCAGCACCAACTTGACAGCTCCTTTATATATATATATATAAATAATTGTTAAGTATTAGCATTAGCCCACAGTACCACACCAGGACTCTCTCTATATATATCTATATCTGTATCTCTATCTAGAGAGAGAGAGAGAGAGAGAGAGAGAGAGAACACTTTAAGATAAGCACTCAACCACAAGGTTGGTTTGAACCACAAGGTCAGTAGTTCAAACTCACCAGCCGCTCCTTGGAAACCCTATACAGGGTCGCTATGGGTCAGAACCAACTCAACGGTGGCACTTAACAACAACAACGTACTATATATATAATACATACTAGATTTCAAAGTCTTAGTATACACACAAAAAAAACTCAATAGATTTTATACTGAGTACATATTAAATTATTCTTTGATATATTGGGTTTAATGAAATCTATAATTAAAACTAATTTAGCTGTTTGTTTTTATTTAATTAAAGTTAATTTACTTGTTCCTTTTCAGTGTTTTAAATTTCACTACTAGAAAATTTTATTGGCTACTAATCACAAGGTCAGTAGTTGGAATCCACCAGCCACTCTGTAGGAGAAAGAGGAGGCTTTCTGCTCCTTTAAAGATTTACAGCTTTGGAAACCCAACATTGGATCACTATAAATCTAGATTAATGAGATGGCAGTAGCTTGGGTTTTTACTGTTGCTCTAAAGTCAAAGTGTTTTTCATGACTAGCTAATATTAAAATTGTGTTTTTCCTGGTAATGACTTTTACTTGTTTGACTTTAAAATCACACCAAACCATTACAATTGATTTACATCTGTTAGTCAAAAGCCTCATCTCAATGACTAAAGTCCCTGCGGTTCGTTCTTTCGTCTTTTCCATTTCTTTGCCATAAGAATAGTCTTTGTTAGTTTTCATTATGCCACTTCCATGCTCAAAAGTTAATATCAAATTTCATATCCTGTTTCCTATTATCTAAATTAAGCAATCTAATGTCTTTTACTCTCCAACACCTAATTACTCCAAACTCTCTAATATTATTTCATATAAATTCCTGGCAAACACCCATTCAGTCCTGCTCCTTATGTGAGCTGCTATTTTGCACATACTTTACCTTTAATAGGAAATGTATTTCTACTACTTTCTACTGGTCCATATCCTTCTCTGCTTCCACATTCACCACACAGGTTTTCTTCCCTAATAAACTTTCTATAACTGACCTTATCTAGTTCTTTGTTTCCCTAGTGCCCTTTTATAATCCTCTTAATACTTTCTGTACATTGCATCAATTTGAATTCCTTCAAAGATTTGGTAAAAATATTTTTAAGTAACTCATGCGTGCACATGTATTGTCTCCAAAAGCAATTTAGAAATTTACTTTCACAAAATGAGAGAATTATAATTGAGCTAAGAGATCAACCAAAATGACCTTGTTTTACAAATAAGGCAATTGAAGACCAGAGCACTTACGTGATTTATCAGAATTAATGTGGTTAAATCAGTAGCAAAATTGGGACTAGAACTCTAATCTGCTACTGAAAAAGACCACCTATCTTTTTCTATTCTATTCTCCCCTGTAGCATGTAGGAGATCCTTGTATAAAACAACAACAAGTCTCAAATGAGGTATGAGGAGACATCAGAAGTAGACTGATAATGCTAAAAGGGAAGGAAATTGAGATTATTAGCCCAAGGCTACAATGACTAAAGAATCCTGGTGTGGCACTGTGGATTAATGCACTGGACTGCACATTCAGTTTGAACCACATGGTCAACAGTTCAAGCCCACCAGTCTCTCCTCAGAAAACCTATCCAGGGTCGCTATGGGCTGGAACCAACTCGACTGGCATTTAACAACAACAATGACTAAATCATCTGTAGAATTGGCCCCTGACTAAAAGCAAACTAAATTAGAATAAACAAGCAAAGTGGACCTAGACTCAATGCTACTGTTGTATCAGGGAAACTGAGATGTGATCAAGTGTACAATGGAGCTGTGAGGAAAGAGGAAAAGAAGATGACTGCTCACAGATCACACAGGTTATTAGACATGAAACAGCAAGATTAATTTCTAGATCCTATCCAATGGCTCAGTCAATATATCACATTTTTTATACTGTCAGTCTTAAATCAAGTAGGTTCAATCTAGATAAAATGAGCCTGAATATCTTCAATTAAAACTGTTTAAAGAAATTATATAATGCAGGATTGATAATACTGAACTCTGCACATAGTTTGCACTTAAAAATGCCATAAACTGATACTTACTATGATAGATAGATGATAGATAGACAGACAAATAGAGTAATGTATAAGAACCACAATGGTTCAATCCACAACTGATCAAGGGGATAGCACAGGAGGCCCTGGTTGGAGCAAAAAGTTAACACACTTGCTTACTAAACCAAAAAGTTAAAGGTTCAAATACACCCAGTGGCACCGCATGGTAAGGCCAGAGATATACTCCTGAAAAATGATCCATTGAAAACACTATGGAACACAGTTCTACTCTGACACACATATAATACTAGGAATCGACTTGACAGCTCCTGGTATACAGCCACTGGTATGGCACTGTAGGTTAAGCACTGTACCACAAGGTTGATTTGAACTGCAAAGTGAACAATTCAAAATCACCAGTCACTCCTTGGAAAACCCTATTTAGCATCACTATGAGTCAAAACCAACTTGACAGCATTTAAGAATATTACATATAGATACAGATTGATATAGATATAGATATATCTGTCGTGCTGTGGTGGTTTGAGTTGCTGTGATTCTGAGGGCTCTGCCACCGGTATTTTAAATAACCAGCAGGATCACCCATGGTGGCCAGGTTTCAGAGGAGCTTCCAAACAAAGACAGACTAGGAAGAAAGAGTGATGAACTACTTCCAAATCACTAGTCACTGAAAACTCTATGAATAGCAGAGAAACACTGTCAGATACAGGACTGGAAGGTAGGAAGGCACACAGAATGCGACTGGGGGAAAAATGCCTCCTCAAAGTAGAGTTGACCATGATGACGTGAATAGAGTTAAGCTCAGGGGAGAAAAGCTCACAGAACCTTCATTTGCTGATGGGCCACAAATCAAAATGAAGAGAAACAGCTGTAAACATCCATTGAAAATTGGAACATGGAATGTACGAAGTATGAATCTGGTAAAATTGGAAGTTGTCAAAAATGAAATGGAACGCATCAACATCGATATCTTAGGCATTAGTGAGCTGAAATGGACTAGTATTGGCCATTTTGAATCTGACAACCACATGGTTTACTAGGCAGGGAATGACAAATTGAGAAGGAATGGTGTTGCATTCATAATCAAAAAGAATATATCCAGATTAGTCATGAGGTACAATCCTGTAAGTGATAGGATAATATCCATGCGCCTACAGGGAAGCCCAGTTAATACCACTATTATTCAAATTTACGCACCAACCACTAAAGCCAGTGAAGATGAAATAGAAGAATTCTACCAACTTCTTTAATCTGAAATCGATCAAACATGCAATCAAGATGTATTGCTCATTACTGGTGATTGGAATGCAAAAGTAGGGAGCAAAGAGGAGGGACCAGTAGTTGGAAAATTTGGGCTTGGTATTAGAAATGATGCTGGAGAACGAATGATAGATTTCTGCTTGGATGTATAATAATAAAATATTAAACCAGTTGCCACTGAGCCAATTCCAACTCCTGACAACCGCGGTGTGTCCAAGAACTGTGCTCCATAATGTTTTCAATGGCTGATATTTCAGAAATAGACCATCAGTACTTCCTTTTAAGGTGCCATTGGTAAACTAGAAACATCAGCCTTTCAGTTAGCAATGAAACATTTTAAGCATTTGCATCTTGCAGGGACTTCAGTTTTGACCCTCAAGGTCGTTATGAAATGCCATTTTCAAATAGAAATATAGGTATTGTTCAAAGAGTTTCCATGAGGTGTCAAGAGATTCCAAATTAAGAAGGGAGTTACGCTCTATTAGTCTGTGTTAGCACTACAGCTAGTGTAGAATACCTGAATGTGCTCAGCCAAGTAGAGACAGTGACATCATAAATGCTGTCAGACCCATCGTGCAAGTCATAACTGAACCATGTGGGCAGTAAGAAAAGGATAGAAATAGACACCATCTGTTTACTTTTAAAATACTTTAATGTATATCTTCAAATTGAAAAAAAAAATGAGAAAACACATTGTAGGTAAGAAAAACTCTGTTTGTATTGTCTGGTAAAAATCACTAGTTAAACATTATTCAGAGACTGTTTTGTTATATTCCAGTGGTTCCCAATCAGGAGAGATCCCCCCAGCTGCTCACCCAGGGACATTTTGCAATGTTTGGACATATTTTTAATTGTCACAACTAGGGAGTACTACCAGAATCTAGTGGGGAGATGCCAAGGATGCCACTAAACATCCTGCAATGCAAAGGACAGTCCCCTACAATAATGAATTCTCTGGCAAAAATATCAATAGTGCCAAGGTTGAGAACCATCCATTACAATGTTATGGTAGGGGTGTTCTAGGTTCATTCTTAGGGTTTTTCTGTCAACATATTTACTGAAAACTAATATTCTAGGTTCAATACCATTCACAAAATTAAAAAAAAAAAAAAAACCCACAAACGGTATCCTAAGAAAACAAATGCTTAAGACTGCTCCATCAGATAAATATCTATTTAAACAAAATCTAAAATATGCTTAACCAAACCCTGATGGTTTGAGTATATTGTTCAAGAATATTGCCTGCTAGTTACATGATAATTTTTTTATGTCTGTGATACCAGCTCAGGCAAAATTTTCAAGGATAACAGAAAACAGAATTACTTTGATGATCTTTGTATCATCAGATTACTCTATACTGAGACGACTCATAAAAGAAGTTGCCTAAATTTACTGTTGAGAAGCTTTTGAGCCTTTCTTCAAATATTGCCCAAATAATGTCCCATAATATGCTTCCAAGAAACACTATTTCTAAAATAAATAAATAATTCATTAACCATACACCCAACATTTTTAAAACATTTCAAAAATTAGGAGGAATAGTGAACATTTTATTGGCATCTTTACCGAAAGAACAATGGCTTCATTAAATAAATCTAATGCCAAATGAATGGGTAATTACTAAAGTTTCTCTGGTGCCTTTCTCCTTTGATAAAATGAATTATATCTACCAGAACCAATTGCTATCAGGTACACTCATGGTGAACCCATATGTATCCATGCTCCACAGGGTTTCCAATGGCTGACTTTTCAGAACAAGATTACCAGGCTTTTCTTCTGAGGTACCTCTGAGTAGACACAAATTTCCATCTAGCAGCCAAGTATATTAACCATTTGCCCCACCCAAGGACTCCAAATTATATGTACAGAAGAAGAAAGACC
This sequence comes from Chrysochloris asiatica, assembly GCF_000296735.1. Taxonomy (NCBI): domain Eukaryota; kingdom Metazoa; phylum Chordata; class Mammalia; order Afrosoricida; family Chrysochloridae; genus Chrysochloris; species Chrysochloris asiatica. Next base: position 7,959,103 of record NW_006408630.1, read on the forward strand.
ACTGTTAGTATAAACTTTTAGCCATTGTTTAGAAATAGGCTTCTGATATTGAAGTCAGTGAAATAAAGACATGTAATCAGACCTGGTAGCATAATGGGTTATGTGTTGGACTGCTAAACACAAGTTCAGCAATTTGAATCCACCAGCCACTCCATGAGAGAAAGATGAGGTGTTCTGCTCCCATAAAGATTTACAGCCTCAGAAGCCCTGTACAGGGTCGCTGTGAGTCTGAACTGACTTGACCTCATGAAGCAGCAGCAGCAGCAGCGCCAATGTAATCAGATTCTAGTTGTAGAATTGTTAGGCGGCATTAAACTCACAAACAGATTTCATCTATCAATGTGTTACCCATCACAAAATAAGAATGATATATATTCTATAAAAAGTTTTATTTGCATTTGCATTTGTTCACTGATCAAATAATAAAAATCATAGTCATATTAGTAAATGGTTACTATTTACCAGTTACCTACTATGTACTAGAACCTCTGGTAGACATTAAATACGCTGATGATTCTAGCTACCTTGATGGATATATATTTCCCTCATTTACAGAGGATGAAGATATGGTTCAGCAAGAGTGAGCAACTATACTACTATAAAGTAACAAGGGTATGAATCAAACCCAGGATAACATATCATCAGCTCAAGAAAATTTAGGAATGTTTTTTATCACTCTGTGTTTTTCTAAATTTGAACAGATCATTTTAGATTGCTTATCTTTTCATTCCTACATGATATGTAATTCTCCAAATGTATTTTTTCTGGTGTAGTTCTTTTCCTTTTCTAGCTCCAAAGGAGAAATGAAATGTTTTTTGTTTGTAATATGCCTCTAATTCAATTTCACTCTAGTAGTATGATTTTGAGCCATTCAGGCATTTGTCAGTGTTCATACACACCCTCATTTGCAGACTGTCACAGGACATAGAAACAAGATGTTTAGAATGAATGAGGAAAGACTGCTCTCTGTCTGAAACTTTTCCTTGCCACTCAGCTGTGTGTGTGTGTGTGTGTGTGCGTGTGTGTGTGTGTGTGTGTGTGTGTGTGTGTGAAGAAGGAGATTAAAACACAGAGGAGGGCGGGGAGGGGCAAGCAAAAGGAAGAAAGAGAATGGAAAGAGAGACAGAGAGAGAATGGGAGAAGGAGGGAGGACTGCTTTATAGCTGCAAAATTGCAGACAGAAATAGCTCACAACTACCGTGAGCTGTATACGACTCAGAAACCAAGACCAAATTTTCTTCACTTTTATTTAATCAGTTGCTTGGAAGAAATAAATGGCATCTAGTCCTGTCTTCTTCTACATCTTGATTGTTGGAAGATATTGTAAGTATGCTCAATTTTTATTTTATGTATATTTTAATCTTTTCCATAAATGAGCATAAGTACACATGTTTATTAATTACATGTATGTGTTTTACATACAAAATGCATTTTCTGATAGAATTATAATCTTACTTTAGGGTTATTTTTATGTCTGGTATTTATTTTAATAGTCAATTGTCTAGCAAGAGTATGCTTATGAGTAATTTGATAAGGTTTAAAGAATAACAGTCCTTAAAGACAAGGTTTTAAACAAGCAATAGGTCCTTTGAAATGTGTTCAGGAACATTCTACAGTTGTTCCAGTTACCATGAAGTTTTAACACTTTGTTTTCCTTACCCTTTGTGGGCTGATATCATAAGTATGCTTTCTCTCAGAGAGATGCATTCATGTAAAAATTTTAAATGTATTTAGTAAGTTGCCTCACTATTTCTTAAAAGAAAGAGATGGAAATACAAGAAACAAACATTCACACATGCATACATACACAAAGAGCTCAAAATGGATGTTGTACTTTTGCTATGAGGACAAATTTTGTTTTCTCTAAGTGTGCTATAGTTTCTTTTTCAGGAAAGCTCTTATTGTACTTTAAGCCTCATTGCAATTGTATTATGTAAACAGAAATAAAATGTTTTTGTTTGTTAGGTAGTAAGTGATGAAAAGTCACAGCAAACCAAGAAAGCAAGTGTTCTGAGTACATTGAATATTTGACGATGCTGAGCAATAGTTAAGCTTTCCCAAGTTTAGAATTCACAAGAATTTCTATGCTTCTATCTCATAAAAACTTGTAGTTTTGTTTTCACTAAGATATTCCATTGAGGGATGTCCGGGTGAATTTCAATCCTTATTCTCCCACTTTCAGTGGCATGTACTACACCAAAGAGATTTTCCTATCTTTCCTTCTCCCTTCCTGATTTCTAGTACACCTTACCACACACTGCCATCAAGTCAATTCCGACTCATAGTGACACTATGTTGTTTACTGTTGTTAAGTGCCATCAAGTCGGTTCTGACTCATAATGACCTGCATAACATTTCTGAGGGGGGGCTGGTGAATGTGAACCACCAACCTTGCAGTCTAGTGCACTATCCCATAGGGCCACAACATACTCATACGTTATAGGATAGAGTAAAACTATTCCTTAGCATTTCTGAGACTGTAAAACTTTATGGGAGCAAATAGCCTCCTCTTTCCTCCTCTGAGTGCCTAGTGGGTTTAAACTGCCCATTGTGATTAGCAGCCCAACACATAGCCCACTGCACCAATAGGGACAGGGACAGCATCAAAACTGGGAAAGCAACTCAGACACCCGAAGAAATAGTCTAGTTACTTACTTTCACTATCTTTCTTCTTCATTACTATTTTTTTAACTGAAGAGGGTAAAAATCAAATTACAAACCACCACCAAAAATTGGATGCTTCTAATTATAGTCCATTGTTTAAGCTGCCAGAGTCTTTGACACTTGCTGCCAACAACCTCATAAATCAATAACATAGTTTACCTTCTCCTCTTCCATTTCAGCTACATAAATAGATTGAGTAAGTCACATAGGTATTCTAGTATGAGGAATTGAGAGGTATGTAAAAGATTTTTCAGGGCAGATTGAAAAGCAACAACTTTAGCTGATGTGTTACCAGTTACTTCAGGTGAGACAAATGATTCCATAGCTACATGTTCTTTTTTTTTTGTTAATAAGAATTTATTTGCTTGAGTAGAAAATAGATAATGAGTATGATGTTGATGACAATGATAACAGTCCCTTCCTAAACCTTCCATTCTTTTACAGCTGAATTTTGTTTTGTTTTTTAATGTGATAATGCATTGTAAGTATTCAGAAGGCATAACTGATGCAGAATTTGGCAAACCAGATTTCATGGTGTTATCGGATTTGAGGGAGACACTTGGCAGGGACCCCTGAAATAGCAATCACCATTCATGGCTTACCTTTTAGCTTAGCCCAAAACCCAGTCCCACGGAAGAGAGGCATTCCATTGCACGTAGCAAAGGAAGTCAAAAGTACACATATGGACAAATTCTGAAACCTCTGTGACTCACTCCCCCACGGTTGTTGGTTTTGTTTTTCTATTGTATCTACTCTCTTGTAACCTGAAAAAGGTAAAGCAATATAATGGGAGATGCCTGACCTAAGGTGCTCTGTGTGCTTTGACAAATGACTTAACCCGCTCTGTAAAACAACCCTAGCATCCTTTAACCCACCTATTTCTCAAAGTCCCTGCATTTGATTCTTTATTACATAGATTATCTTCTTGAATCCTCACAACAATTAAGCACATGAGAAAAATCAGACCCAAGAATAGTTAGTACCTTGTTATAATATAAAAGCTAATAAATACCAAAAATTGAGTATTTTTAAAGTCTATGCTCCTTTCCCTAGACCAAGGATATTTTCATAGAGATAATGTGTATAAATAAGCTTTGAGAATTAAGCAATTATGTTTCATCCTTTTGCTCCCAAATACTATTGAACGTTAGGTACTTTACTAAGAAATAAGACTAAAGGGTGACCGCAGCATAATCCCTACTCCGAAGGGATAGAGTAAGGAAAATAATTATTTAATCTATGATTACCAGTCAAACAAGTGCAAAAATCATGGCATATACAGATGAGAGTGGAGGGGAGGGACACCATGAAGATTCAAATGTTTCCTATTAGCCTTGAGAATTTTCATTTTTTTAAAATTTGCAACCTTAGAAACCTTTGCAGGGTATGAGTCTGAATTGACTTGACAGGACTTCCTAGTTGTAAATCGTCACGGGAGCAGAAAGTGTTATCTTTATCCTGGTACACACATGCCTATGAAAGCTGGGAACAGCAAAGCTCAAATCTGTGAGAGAAGAAAAACTCAAATATTTTTCACTTATAGAAAGTGATAGAAAAGTGGCAAGAATCCATCCTGTCAAAGGCAGAAAACTTTGAAGACCAAGAAATTCAAGGCAGTCCTATTAAGTTCTCTTATTGGTTTTACAATATACTCAACTTATGGTAAATTTATGGAGGATAAGCACTGGACTGCGAACCACAAGGTTGGTGGCTCAAGCCTACTCGTTTCTCTGTGGGAAAAGGATGAGGCTTTCTGCTTCCACAAAGATTTACAGCCTCGGAAACCCTATACGAGTCACCAGCAATCAGAAGCAACTCAACAGCACTTAACAACAATTATTTCAAGATTAAAAGCCCAAGAGGCCTTAATTATTAAACAATATAACTAAACAAAAATAATCATCCTGCTTATACTTTGGATAGTCAGGGAGCATAAATGATAAAGTAAGAAATAGAACTTGATCTACTTAATATTTTGCCAAAGATTCACTCAACTGTTAAGCTCTTCACTTTTAGACTCTAAGTAGATATTTATGAGATCATCTGATCTTTGCTTATGATCCCAGCATTGGCACATCTAGAAAATCGTTTCTCTAATTATGAAGATGGTGAAAGAAGAAGTCAATTCCAGAACAGACTGTTAACTTGATTAGCATATTAAAAAGGAGAATACTGCACTTTTATCTACTTCCAAAATATGGACAAATAAACATTTTAATATGAATATTACAGAACTATCTAGCATTCCATCTTGTATTTTTAAGTTGCCAACAAGTCTGTATTGTTCTCACTACAAACTTGTGATCACTGTTTTAAGTTTCAAATAGCAAAAAAATAATAATAATAATAATAACAAATCCATGCAAATAACACCATCATATGTATAAAAGGAAATAAAACATTACATTTTTGAACAAATGTAATTGCTCAAGTGGAATGGAAGCACTTTAAAAAATAAATTTTAAAATAATTAATATCAAGTAGATTTCAACTTACAGTTGAGCTGTGCTCCATAAGGTATTCAATGAGTGTTTTTTCTAAACTAGATCTCCAGGTCTTTCTTCAGAGGTACCTGTAGATAGATTCAACCCTCTAACCCATTGCCTTAGCTGTTTGCACCACCCAGGGACAGCTGGAATCATCCTAAAGTGCTCTTTTCCTCCTTCTCCCCACCCCCAACACACAATTTCCTGAGTTGAGAGTGACAAGTTTTCTAACTCAGTGGAGATTAAAACAATTTACAGAGACAATATAGAATGCATCTTCATTATCATGTAAGACTGTCAGAAATATTAATATTTCATGAAATGCAAATGAATCTCACCCTGGTAATAAAGTGTTACCATGATGATCTGAGTTCCTACTTATCATGTGGGATCTGTCCTTACAGTTTGGTTCTAAGAATTGAGATGGGCTGAGTATGTTTAAATAAAATAATACTCCTTGACCTTATTCCCATTCCATTTAAGGTCTTCTACTTGCTCAATCTCTCTTTCCTCTCTATATAATCTGCCTAGCATCTAGTGGAATTTCAGAGCATTTCCTTTCTGTCTTCCCAGTGGCCCAAATAAGGGTTTCCAATTCTAATCAACTTGTTCCTCTTTCTCCCTTAGCACTTGGTTATCTCCTTATTGTCTTAACCATCCTATTTCTTCTTGGTGTTATGCGCCATCAAGTTGTCTCTGACTCATAGCAACCCTATGTACAACAGAATGAAACACCAACCAGCCCTACAGCCTCTTCACAACTGTTATGCTTGAGCACATTGTTGCAGACACCTTACCCAACTGTTTTATTGGAGGTTTTCCTCTTTTTTCAATGACCCTCTACTTTACCATGCATGATGCTTTTTTTCGAGGTACTGGTCCTCCTGACAGCATGTCCAAAGTCTCACTATCTTTTCTTGAAAGGAGCATTCTGGCTGTATTTCTAAGGCAGATTTGTTCTTTTGACAGCTCTGATACTTTCAATATTCTTCTCCAACTCCATAATTCAAATGTATCTGTTCTTCCAGTTTTCTTCATTCATTGTCCAGCTTTCACATGCATGATGCCATTGCAAATACCATGGCTTGGGTCATGTGTGACTTAGTCCTCAAAGTGACATCTTTACTCTTGAACACTTTAAGGAGGGTTTTTGCAGCATATTTTTCCCAATGCAATATGTCCTCTGATTTCTTGATGGCTGTTTCCATGTGCATTGACTGTGGAGCCAATTAAATGCAACCCTTGACAACTTCAATCTTGTCTCATTTTATCATGATGTTCTTTATTGGTCCAGTTGTGAAGATTTTGATTTTCTTTATATTGAGTTGTAATCCATATTTTGGTCTTCATCATCAAATGCCCCAAGTGTTTTCACTTTCCGCAAGCAAGGTCATGTCATCTGCACACAGCAGATTGCTAATGAGCCTTGTTCCAATCCTTATGTCATATGCTTCTTCATATGGTCCAGTTCCTCAGATTATTTCCCAGAATACAGATTGGATGAATATGGTAAAAGGATGCAACCCTGATTTAAAATCCTTCCCGATTTTAAACCTTTCAGTATTCGCTTGTTCTGTTTGAACTACTGCCTCTTGTTCTATGTACAGATTCCACATGAGCACAATGAAGTGTTTTGGAATTCCCGTTCTTCACAATGTTATCCTTAGTTTGTTAGGATTCACACAGTCGAATGCCTTTGCATAGTAAGTATAACAAGTAAGCACCTTTCTAATATTCTCCGCTTTCAGCCACGATCCATCTGACATCAACAATATATCCCTCATTCCATGTTTTTTTCTGAATCTAGTTTGAATTTCTGGCAGCTTTGTAACTATCTTTATGCTGCTGCAACTATCTTTGAGTTATCTTCAGCAAAATTTTAATTGTGTGGGACATTAATGATATTGTTCAATAAGTTTTCCATTTTGGAGTTCACCTTTCTTTGGAGTGGACACAAATATAGATCTCTTCCAGTTAGTTGGACAGGCAGCTGACTTCCAAATTTTTTGGCATAGAATAAATGAGTGCTTCCAGAGCTGCATGTTTGTTGAAACATCAATTGGCATTTCATCAATTTCCTAGGACCTTATTTGTCACTGGAACACCTGTTCTTTTGCTAGCTCCTGAACTGAGTGAATATCTAATCGTTTTGGGGGCTACAGTGATAACTTTCTTCTTCTTTTGATGCTTCATGCATACGTTAATATTTTTCCCATATAGTCCTTCAATATTGCAAGTTAAGGTTTGAATTTGTTCAGTTCTTTCAGCTTCAAAAATGCTGAGCATGTTTTCCATTTTGGTCTTCTAAATCCAGATCTTTGCACATTTCATTATAATATTTGAGTTCATCTTCTCAAGCTGTCCTTTGAAATCTTCTGTTCAGTTTTGTTTTTGTTTGGGGTTTTTGTGTGTGTGTCATTATTTTCCATTCACTTTATGCTCAACTGCAAGTTTCAGAGACTCTTCTGACATTCACTTTGGTCTCTTCTTTCTTACATGTCTTTTTAATGACTTTTTTGCTTTCTTTATATATGATGTTCTAGATGTCATTCCACAACTCATTAAGGCTCCTGTCATTAGGGTTCAAAATGTCAAATCTGTTCTTAAAATGATCTCTAAATTCAGGTGGGGTGTATTCAAGGTTTAATTTTGCCTCTTATGGACTGATTTTAATTTTCTTCAGCTTCAGTCTTAACTTGCATATGAGCAGTTGACAATCAGTTACACAGTCTGCCCTTGACCTTGTTTTGACTGATGATATTGAGCTTCTCCATTGTCTCTTCCCACAGAGGTAGTCAATTTAATTCCTGTGAATTCCATCTTCAAGGTCTACAGGTATCCCACCACCTGCCCACCCACTGCTATTGATTTGATTCTGATTCATACCAACCTTCTATAGGGTTTCTGAGACTGTAAATCTTTAAGGGAGCAGAAAACCTCACCTTTTTCCTATGGAGGGACTGTTGGGTCTGAACTTCTGATCTTGCTGTTAACAACACAGTTCTTACACCAAAACAACACCAAGCATTCTTGTCCATGCATATATTCACAGTTTATGTTTTTGAAAAAGTGTATTTGCAATGAAGTCATTGGTCTTGCAAATTTTTACCATGCAATTTTCATCTTCATTTCTATCAACAAGGCAATGTTTTCCAACTGCCAATGCTTTCTTTTTGTTTCAGACATTCACATTCCAATCACCAATACTTATAAATGAATCATAATTGCATCTTTGATCAATTTCAGATTGACAAAGTTAACAGAATTCTTCAATTTCTTCATCACTGACTTTGGTGCTTGGTGTATAAGTTTGAATAATAGTTGTATTAACTGATCTTCCTTGTAGGTGTGTAAATGTTATCCTATAAGACAGTATTGTATTTCAAGATAGATCTTGAAATGTCCTATTTGACTATGAATGAGACATCATTCTTGTTCAATTTGTCATTCCTGACATAGCAAACCATACATTTGCCTGATTCAAAATGGTCAATGCCTGTCCATTTCAGCTTGCTAAACCTTCTGGACTTCTGGTGTGGCACTGTAGGATCAGCACTGAACTATGAACTACAAGGTTGGCAGTTTAAACCCATCAGCTGTTCTTAAGAAACCCCATACAGGGTCACTATGAGTCAGAATCAACTCTATGGTACTTAGCAACAACAGCAAAGCTTAAAGTACTGGGTTTTATGCATTCCATTGCATTTTTGACAACTTCCAGTTTTCCAAGAGTCATACTTTGTATAGTCCATGTTCCAATTATTAGTGGATATTTTCAGCTGTTTAGTCACATTTTGAGTCATATCCCAACAGAAAATGAAAGTCCCAAAACTTTGCTACATGTATGTCATTAAGGTCATCTCTACTTTGAGGAGACAGCTGTTCCTCAGTTGTATTTTGAATACCTTCAACATGAGAGCCTCATCTTTCAGTACTATAACAGCGAATGTTTCACTGCTAATTATAAGGTTTTCAGGGGTTAACACCTCAGAAGTGGACTGCCTATTCCTTCTTGTTAATCTGTTCTTAGTCTGAAAGTTCTGCTGAAACCTGTCCACAGTGTGTGACCCTGCTGTTTTTAAAATACCAGTAGCATAGCTTACAGCATCACAGCAACACACAAACCACCACAGTATGACAAACTGACACATGTGTGGGCATCTATTCCTTAGTAGCACCATATCCCTTGACAAAAACACACTAAGAAAAACTTCACTCTTTTTGTCCCAAACCTTGCAACCTGAATTTTTAACTATGCCCACCTTGTCTCCCTCATACCTTTTGTGCATGATTTAGGACTATCAGAGAGGAAAGTTGCCTACTAAATATGTTGTATTAAATTACCAAAGCCCATCCCATTTTGTATGTTGCTGTTGTTAGATGCCATCGAGTCAGTTCTGACTCATAGTGACCTTGTACACAACATAGCCAAACACTGCCCAGTCCTACACCTCCTCACAATCACTGTTAAGCTTGAGCCCATTTCTGCAGCCACTATGCCATTCTATCTCATTGGTGTCATCCTCTTTTTTGTTGACACTCCACTTTACCAAGCATGATATCCTTCTCTAGGGACTGATTATGTTTGAAACATAAGAGATAAAATCTTGCCAACTTGGTTTCTAAGGAGCATTCTGGCTGTACTTCTTCCAACTCAGATCTGTTTGTTCTTTTGGCAGTCCATGGTACTTACAGTATTCTTCTCCAGCACCATAACTCAAAAGCATCAATTCTTCTATAGTCTTTGTTATTCTTTGTCCAACTTTCACATGCATATGAAGCTATTGAAAATATCATGGCTTGGATCAGGCACACCTTAGTCCTCAAACTGAAAACTTTACTCTTGAACATTTTAAAGAGGTCTTGTTCAACAGATTTTCCAAATGTAATGCTTTGTTTGATTTCTTGATTGCTGCTTCCATGAATGTTGATGGTGGATCCAAGCAAAATGAAGTCTTTGACAACTTAAATCTTCTGCTTCATTTATCATGATGTTACTTACTAGTCCAATGGTAAGGACTTTTATTTTGTTTACAGTGAGATGCAACCCATACTGAAGACTGTGATCATTGATCTTCATCAGTGGGTATCTTAAGTCCTCTTTGCTTTCAGCAAGCAAGGTGTAACCTGCATATCACAGGTTGTTAATGAGTCTTTCTCCAATACCGATGTCACGTTCTTCTTCATATAATCCAGCTTTTCAGATTATTTGCTCAGTGTACACATTTAAGTTAAGAAGTATGGTGAAAAAATTCAACCCTGGTGCACACCTTCCCTGAATTTTAACAAGTCAGTGTCCTTTGTTCAGTTCCAACGACTGCCTCTTGGTCTATATTACTCATAAACACAATTAAGTGTTCTAGAATACTCATTCTCTGCATTGTTGTCCATAGCTTGCCTCTTCTGTATAGTTACCTGGATTTATGTATAATTTTGAATATTATTTCAGAGTTTAGTAAGTGGTTCCATCTTTTGATCCTCATAGTATAAAGAAGTTCTCGTCCTGCAGATTACTGCAGTTGCAACCATTTAAACAATATTATTTTACAAACTCAAAATTGAAGCATTATAGAATCAAATATAAGTTGAAAATTTCTAAATAAAATTTATAAATGCGTCTGAATCTACTGAGAGAAATACTTTTTGAAATCTTTTTTGAAAGCACATTGCTAGTATAAATTAATGAATATAACTGATTAAGTTCTCAAGTGCATCAGACAGTGGCTCCTGAGATAGAGCACAGTTCACTCAGTCTTTATTTTCTCTCTCAAAAACCTCTGATCTTTATCTTTCTTTTCATCCTCTTTTCTCATCGTCTGTTGCTCACCCAGACTTTGGATGTTTTAACAGGTTTTTCGCAGAGCAACTAGGAATATTTGACTCATTCTCAGTAGTCCAAAAGATTTCCCATTTTTACCTTCCTAGTGGTGGCTGACTCATTGGAAACTACAAAAATGCCTCCTGATTTATAAATGTTTCTACCTTCCTACACATTTCAAATGTAGATAAGAAAACGTCATCAGTCATGGTTTCTGCTAGCTGCTCTTTCCCTCCAACTAACCTCCCTCTTTACATTAAGATCCAGAGAGATGGCTAGTTTGGCTAAGTTATATTTTGATTTTTATTTCTGCTCTTCTTATTGCAGTCCAAGGACTCTGTGGTGCAGTGGCTAAAGAGCTCGATTGTTAACCAAAAAGTCAGCAGTACACACCCATCAGCAGCTTCATGGGAGAAAGATGTGACAATCTGCTTCTGTGAAGATTTACAGCCTTGAAAACACTATAGGGAATATTACTCTAAACTATGGGATTGCTGTGGGTCAGTATTGACTCCACAGCAGTCAGTTGGGTTTTAGGACTTGTACTCCTTACCCCTGATCTTGAGGGTTGATAGCACAAGAATTTGAGCTTTGTGGAAAGAGAGGTTGTTTTTGTTTGTTGAAGTTTAATGCTCAGTAACTTTTCTCAACAACTAAGCATTCATCCCCAGCATTGACATGAAATAATGTGGCAAATCATTTGTTCATTAAATCCATTTTAATGAAAAAAACCTGTTCTAATCTTTTTGTAGTATTGCTGGTTCTTAGACACCTTTTTCACAGTTTCAATTCTAGTATATATGTTGTTGTTAAGTGTCGTCAAATTGGTTCCAACTCATAGCGACCCTGTCTGTATAGGGTTTCCGAGGAGCAGTTGGTGGGTTTCAACTGCTGACCTTGTGGTTCATGGTCTAGTGTTGATCCTACAGCACCAGACCAAGAATTTCTAGTATACATAGCATGTTCATCATTATTATTCTCATGGTCCATTAGAGTTATTAACTAGGGAAAGACACATAAAGAATTTAATAAAAATGTTATTTCCTTATAAATACAAGACTGAAAATATGAATAGGTATCAGATAATTGTTAAATCAAAATGTGAACAGATAAGTCAATGTCAAATATTTTACCAGTGTTATAAAACCTCAACAATTTCCTGATAGTACAATTATGGAAAGCAACTGAATAGATAAATGAAGAATGAATGGCTGTGGTGCAGTCCAGTAAGAATGGAAACTAACAAGGCAGTGTGCTATGATGGAATCATAAAAGGAATGGTGATAAGTGGTGATGAATAAATATAAAAGGGTTTGCATGAAAGCAGCAAGCCCTCAGAGATTGATAAAAGAAGAATCCAATGAGATCACTCAGCAGTCCACGATACAGTCTTCAAAGTGACAACTGTGCTCCTTAAAGAGGTCTTTTGATTTCTTGACTGCTGTTTCCATGAGCATTGATTATAGATTCAAGCAAAATGAAGTCCTTGACAACGTCTATATTTTTTCCATTTATCTTGATGTTATTTATTGGTCAGTTGTGAGGATTTTCATTTTCACTACATTTCAATACAACCATACTGAAGAATATAGTCTTTGTATCTTTATCAGTAATTATTTCAAGTCCTCTTATCTTGCAGCAAACAAGTTTGTGCCATCTGTATATCTCAGTTTGATGATGAGTTTTCCTCCAATCCTGATACGACATTATTCTTCATATAATCTAGCTTTTTTGTTTATTTGCTCAGCGTACAGATTGAATAAGTATGATGAATGGATATAACCCTTACACACACCTTTCCTAATTTTAAATCATTCAGTATTTTCTTGTTCTGTTAGAAGCACTGCTTCTTTGTATATGTACAGGTTCCTCCTGAGCACAACTAAGTGTTCTGTTCTCACACTTAACTTTCACCAATTTCACTGTTTTTAGCCATCACACATATTTAACACTTTCTTCGGGTTTTAGAAAGTCTCAATGCTCTCTCTCATCACTCAGGATTGGCCTTAATATCCAAAGCCAAGATGGTAAACTGTTTTAAAGAAATAAGAAAAAGAAATTCTTTATCTCAAACACCTGTCTTGTGTTATCATGCACTACGGCTTTAAGTTTTAGAATTAAAAGGCAAGAATTTGACTCTTCTGGAAATATTTTTTTATGCCCTGCTCTCCCATGACAATAAAATACCATCTAGCTGCCTAGCTTTAATGATAGAAGGCTAAAAAGGAATATAATCAAGAAGAAATGTGTCTAAGCATACCATTTAAACATAGAACATTTTGATAAGCAGGAAGTATATACATAAAAGCATAGTGATTTGAAGTACTAGTTATAATGAAATACCTTGGCAAAATATGAGATATTTAAAAATTTGCAAACCATATGTATCAAATACTGAATTGTATTTCTGAATAGTGTTAAATGAACATTGATTAGTGTCCTCACTTTTACAAAACTGCATAAGAGAATCAGAATTTTCAAAACTTACATAATGGTGGGTATGGTTATTTATCGAAAGGGTATATGCACTGGCTTGTTTTTTAAGTCACACAGAATGCAATCATCCTATTTAGGCTGTAACTCAAATATTATTCTCTTGGGTACCATTTCCTCCCACCTTTTCTATTTTGTTTTACAAAATGATTCCCTTTATTTAACTTACACTTTTGGGTAATTTTCATTATCAATTTTTTTTCTATACTTGGCTATATATTTTCCTGTTTTTCTAATCATACATTTCACAATATTACAGAAGAAAACACCAAAATTCCAAGCATTATTCAAAAAATAAACAATGAAAAATCTTTGGATTTATCTACTTTCTTCCACAAATCCTTTCTGATGGAGTGCCTCAGACATTAGAACTTTTTAGGGAAAAGGATGTAGTAATTTGACATTTATAAGCTCATCCTACATGGAATCTATGCTACCATAAACACTCTCATCGCCCCTGCCCCGAGCCTACATTATTTAAAATTTAATCTGGGAAAATTGTTTTAAAATTTTTAGCATATCTTAAAATGTACTGGATTCTGTGTAGTTACATACACAAACTGTACTAGACAAAAGTTACCATAATGTGATCATATGAATTATTTGTATAGTTATAGGTAGCTAATATGTTGAGGGTTAAGTCAAACTATAAGCTATTTTATGTGGTGTCTAATTAAATCCTCAGGTGTCCTGGCGTGGAGGTGTGGGTTAATGCGCTGGACTACAAGGTCAGTTTGAACCGCAAGATAGCAGGTTCAAGCTCACCAGGTGCTCCTCGGAAAGCCTATATAGGGACGCTATGAGTCAGCACCGACTCTACAACATTAACAATAATTAAATCCTTACAAGAAGGCAAAAGGGTTATTTCCTCAGATGACAGACTAAGTCCCAGAGAGATTTATGAATTTACCAAGGATCCCAGTCTCCTTACAGCTTTATCTAATTCCCAATTGTGAAGTATTTCCATTCACCATACATAAACCAAAATTATGACCATTATGCATATCTATCATTTTATAGGACAACTATAAAATTATTATTATTATTGTAGATGAGGAAACTGACTAAGTAAGTTGACCTGAATTGAAATGTACACTTATTCTTGACAAGGAAAGTGGCTGAAGGACACCTTGTGCTTATCCACAGAGTCAGGACAGAATTCAGAATGATGAGAGTTGAGGGTGATTTAAGAGTTGGAATAAAGTGAATGTGTATAGATGAAAGTTAGGCTTATTTGAACCAGATCATGAAGGTCTCTCTTATACTACACTCAAGAATTTGAGATGTAGTCTACAAAAGGTCTTATATGGAATGATGTGCATACAAACAAATACCAATTGTCATCGAGTTGATGCTGACTCAAACTGATCCTATGTGTTTCAGAGTAGAATTGTGTTCCATAGGGTTCCAATGGGTGCTTTTTCCAAGAGATCACCAGAAGTCTTTCTTTCTTTCAAGGAGTGTGGGTGCAATCAAACGTCCAGTAGTTTAGTAGCAGCTACTGAGTATGTTAAATATTTGCACTACCCAGTAACTCCATGGAATCACATGTTGTTGTTAAGTGCCGTCAAGTCGGTTCTGACCCATAGCGACCCTGTATAGGTTTCCAAGGAGCAGCTGGTGAGCTTGAACCACTGACCTTGCAGTTCAAACGGCTTTGGAGTCCAGCGCATTTACCCACAGCGCCATACCAGGACTGCATGGAATGATATAGGGAGATTTATTATTTGGGAAGTAATTCTGGCAACCATACCAAGAATGGACTAGAATGTGAGAACTGAAAGCCACCCCTCCAAGGAGATTTGGCCATTTATTCACAATCAGAAAATTGCACTTGACTCGCTAGAGAAAAGAGACAATGGCCAAGTCAAGCCAGCTGCTGGTTGTACATTGTTTTTTAGAACATTAAGAAAAATAAGAAATTACTTCTATAACTGTTATAAAATTAAAACAGTTCTAATATAATTTCTCCCTAACTAGTGCCTACAAGTAAAAACACTTATAAAGTACAATACAAAGTTTCTGTTTAATGCCTTGAATATGATCAGACTGGTTTTTTAACACTGCACTTCATAAACATCCAACTATTGTCTCATTCCCAAAAGAGTTCTTGTGACTTGCTCCGTGTCTGTATTTCCCGTGCTTCCTATTTTTCTTGTGTTATTTATTATCTAAATTACTGCTTGCCATAATTGCTTAACACTCTTGAATCCAATTTGCAAATTAGGCAATATATAAAACATCACAGAAAACATTGTCAATAAAGGTACATACAAATAATGGATAATAGGTGGACAGATTGTTTATACTGCAATCATTTGAATCAAACGGAATGTACTAATTATCTGGAAGTACAATCAGTTCTCAATAAGTAACTCTGTAACTCAAGGCTGTTGTTGAAAGTATTAGTGAACAAACTTAGGTGATCTGACCCAGCTACCGTAACTTCACAGAGGTAAATAAAACTGCACATATAAAAATTATTTAAAATATTTTGTCTACAAGATTAAGATATAATATCTATATGGATATAATCTTATTCTCTCTGTTTTAATGTGCTTACATTGTAATGAATAATATTATCCATGATACATTTTATGCACATCTTTATTTTCTGTTACTTGGATTTACCTATGTAAGCGAATATATTAAGAAGAGCAGGATTATACACTGCTGAAAGTCTATTGAAAATACCTCTCAGCTACCCTCACCCCTAAACCTATCTTCCTTTCAGAATCTTAGGCAAGATAGTTAGAAAGATAGCTTGATCAGAATATCTTTAAAATAAGAATACTTTATATCATTTTTATACATATTATTAAAAAATATATTAAGCTAAAATAATTGCATGTCTAAAAATGGGCTCTTTTGCCAATACTGTATGAATTATGTAAAAATCACTGCAAATAACTTCTAATATTACTATAAATATTATAACAGATCACAGGAAACTAAAGATTAGATCCAATGCATTTATGAAAGGACTAGTGTTTCACCTTCAGGTAGACTAAGGCATATTTTTCCACAAAATAAAGTATTTCTTAGTATAAATTAAATACACATTTGGAAACTGTATTAACCACTTAAAAATAATATAGACCAGAGCACTGGATTTATTAAGGGATTTGTGACATTGGGGTATTAAATAGAATTTATGTGGTGGGCTTTTACATGACAAGAATTCAACACAATAAAAGACACAATGATTTTCTTACTACTTCCCAGAAACAATGAATTTGTCAATTTGTAGAAACCAAACTAATCTAGAAAAATGCATTTGTGTTCACTTAATACAACCCTGGTGGCACAACAGTTAAGTGTTTGACAGCTCACTGAAAGCTCCATGATTCAAACACACAAGCCACTCCATAAGAGAAACACATAGCAAACTGCTTCCATAAAGATCTACAGCTTTGGAAACCTTATGGACAGTTCTACTCCATCCTATGGGATTGCTATGAGTTGGAATTAACACAATGGCAGTGGGTTTGGGTTATTTGAGGTGGGGGAGCAGGGGAGTTGGTTTATGTTCTAGAATATAAATTTTAAATTCAAGTTTTCTTTAGGGTTTTTACCATAATCTGATGACAAACTGTAATTGTAATTAATATAGTATCATCCCCAGTATTGACTTTACTGGAGGGCTAGTACTGACTTAAAATATTTCTTTTTATCTCTTTCTTTCCTTAACTATCTTATCCCTTTGTCATTTTTCCCTTGCTCTAAAAAAGAAGTAATACCTCTTAGTATAGTTGTTCCACAAACAAAACTTGTGTTCCAGGACTGTATCCTTTCACCATACTTATTCAATCTGTATGCTGAGTAAATAGTCTGAGAAACTGGACTATATGAAGAAGATTATGGTATCAAAATTGCAAGACTCATTAACAACACATAATATGCAAAATATACAATCTTACTTGTTGGAAGTGAAGAGGACTTGAAATACACACTGATGAAAATCAAAGACTATTGCCTTCAGTATGAATTGTACCTCAAAATACAAAAACTCCAAAAATCCTAACAAATGGACCAATAAACAATATCATGATAAATGGAGAAAAAATTGAAGTTGCCAAAGACTTCATTTTATTTGTATCTAAATTGACATTTGTGGAAGATGCAATCTAGGAATCAAAATCAAATGATGTATTGCACTGGGCAAAGCTGCTGCAAAAAAAAACCTCTTTAAAGTGTAAAAGAACAAAAATATCAGTTTGAGGACTAAGGTGTTCCAGACAAAACCATGGTATTCACAATCACCTCATATGCATGTGAAAGTTGGAAAATGAATTAGGAAGAACACAGAAAAACGGATGCATTTGAATCATGGTGAGGGGAAGAATATTAAAAGTACCATGGACTGCCAGAAGAACAAGCAAGTCTGTCTTGAAAGAAATACAGACAGAAAGTTCCTTAGACACCAGGATGGTAAGACTTTATCTCTCATACTTCGGACATGTTATCAGTAGGGACAGTCCCTGGAGAAGGACATCATGTTTGTAAAGTAGAGGGTCAGCATAACAGAGGAAGACCCTCCAATGAGACAGATTGGCACAGGGGCAGCAGCAATATGTTCAAGGACAATGACAATTGTGAGAATGGTACAACATTGGGCAGTGTTTCCTTCTGCTGTGCATAGGGTTACTATGAGTTGTAACTGACTCTACAGCACCTAACAGCAACAACATAGGTGCCCTGGTGGCACAGTCGGATAAGCACTGGACTGCTAATCGCCAAGTTGGCAGTTCAAATCCACCAGCCATTCCACAGGAGAAAAATGAGGATTTCTGCTCCATAAAGATTTACAGCCTCAGAAACCCTATGCAGATTTAGAATCAACTTGATTGCAGTAAGTTTGGGGGGGTTTTGCTTTTGCTTTTTGAATGTAGCTATAGGTGTCTCTGTGTGGCAAAACACAGTGAAATGCTCAACTACTGACCAACAGGTTAGTAGTTTAAGTTCCTATTCCTGAGAGTTGTCTCATAAGATAGACCTAGAAACCTGTTTCTTAATGGTAACAACTTTGAAAGTGTATGGAACAATTCTATTCTGCATAGATGGGGTCACCAAGTTTTTACTCCACTGCAATTAGCTTAGAGTTGCTATGAAGGTAGTAAAGGGATCATGTCCTTAATGACTGACTATAATACTAAAATTGGGCCTCAAACACTTAGCCAGCTAAAGCTAGAGGTTGGGAGAAGGCCCAGTTTCCATACATATTACAGAGATTGTCACAATATGGCCATTTAGCGGTATTATTCTAAACGTTTCAGATACATATACAATTATTCATTATTTATTTCAACTAATATAACTAATTTTTTTCATTGTAATTTGGGTGAAAGTTTATAGATCAAATTGGCTTTCCACTCAACAATTCCTACACACTGTGTTTCCAGACACTGGTTGCAACCCCCACAATGTAACAACGTTCTTCCCTCTTCTTCTCTGTTTTTGTCATTTCTAGTTGTCTCTCCTATCCCTTCCTGCCTTACAAGTTTTATTCATAGGCAAATGTTGCCCTCTGGATCTCATATGGCTGACTGCTCTAAGGATTACACAAATACTAGTATGTTATTAACCTAACAGGCCTACCTATCCTTTAGCTGAAAGTTGAGCCATGTGGATGAGTTCTAGTCCTGCAGGGTATTTAAAGGCCATACTTTCAAGGGTTCCCCCAGTAAGACTAGTCTTTTTTATTATTATTTTGAGTTTTGTTCCACATTTTTCTCCCACTGTATCCAGAACCTTCTATTATGATCTCTTTCAGAGCAGTCATCAGTGATAGCTAGTGACAACATTTATTTTTTTCTGGTCTCAAGGTTTTGGAGAGGTTCACAGTATCTATTCATACTTCAGACCAATTGTATCTTATGTCTTTCATTTTCTTCATTCTTGTTTTCTCCAGTCAAGAAGAGACCAAATTCAACTAATATTTTTTTAAGTTCCTACAATATCTATAGGATAAGCACTGGACTGCTAACCACAAGGTCGGTGGTTTGAACCCACCAGCTGCTCTGCAGAAGAGAGATGAGGTTTTCTGCTCCCATAAAGAATTACAGTCTTAGAAACCTTATGAGTCATAAATGGTTCATAGGTACTTAATAACAATAACAATATGCTAAGCATTGACACAGGCATCAGAAATCAATGGTGGGCAATAAAGAAAAGATCCCTTCCCAACAGGAATGTACATTCTGATGGTGATATCCAAATAACAAGACAATAAATCAATAAATAAAAATGTTTCAGATAGTAATGAGTTTTATAAAGAAAATGAGGGAAAACAACAATATAATAGACTACTGTCTAGCCAGGAATGTGGAGGAAATTTAGAATGGTCTCAGACAGGCTCTCTAAGAAAGGATTATTCAAGCTGAGGCCTGAATAGTTAGGAATATACATTCCTATAAGAATGTGGAGGAAGAACAATCCAAGTAGGCAAAACAGATAATGCAAAAACCCCAAAATGAAACTAAATTTAGACATGTTCAGGGTAGCTATGGACATAAAGTCAGCAGTACTTGAAGGATTGCAGATGGGTGGTAAGAGAAAGCATAAAAAGGACTCCTCTAACTCTAAAAGATGAGAGAATGCAAAAGAAAGTATAAGTATCAGAAAGAAGAGAAAGGATATTTTTTTATCCTAGCATGTCCAGAAAAGAATGTTCTGTGTAGCCCAAACTTGAAGGAAAAGTGGAAATAAACCAAATGAAGAATATAATGTAAGACTCTTCATGTAAGTTTGAAAGGGGATGCTAAAAATATGGACTTTAACCTAAGAAATGAGTTACCAGTAGGACAGTTTCATGATCTCATTTGCTTCTGAACCAACTCTCGGACTGTTGGATGGAGAATAGGCTGAAAAGAGGCAAAAGTGCCTACAGGCATTCAGGGTGACACAGAATTGTAGTTAAGGACTGATGGTGACTCAGACTCTGGAGAAAGAAATAAAGGTAAAGAGAACTAGACACATTCAGGTTATCTGTGGGCACAAGTCAGCAGTACTTGAAGGATTGCAGGTGGTTGGTGAGTGAAATGAAAAAGGGAATCCTCTAATGCTAAAAGATGAGAGAATATGCAAAAGTGTAAGGATCAGAAAGAAGAGAAAGGAAATTGTTTTTAAAAGAGAAAAGACTATGTTGAAAAGGGACCATATAGCCTATGACAGTCATTTACTATCAATTACTATGAATTATTCAACTAGTTAATTATTGATGATTAATTATTAAACTCTAAATAAATGCTGTTTCCTCTTACCTACAAGAGATGCACGTCCAACCTAATTATTGATTTAGTGAGCTGAGTAGAGATGGGCAATTCAGCATGCAATCATTCAAAGTAAACCCAGATGGCAACAGCAATAACAGTGTATGACCAAAGAGGGAGAAAATTAATCCACCCTCACTGCATAACCTGGTGACCTGCATTAGCAACTACCTCCCATCAAAGGCTTCACTCTTAATTTGAAATGGCAGCATGGGCAGAAAGAGGAAGTCAGGCAGTCAACAATGCACACTAAGTAACCACAGGTGCCTCTGTTTATTAGAAAACAATCAAGAAAGCTTTGGACGTGGAGCTACTCTACAAAACATTAAGAAGAACATTACCTACTTCCCATAGGCATTTATAAGAAAAGGAGAAGGCATAACTTCATCCACCTGGTATGAGAAAGTCTTAGCATCAAAGTGGGTCACGGGCAATTCCTGGCATCTCACTCAGGATTTAGTCACGGTATTTAGAATTTCATGGACCATAGATTGATTGCATGATACATATTCCAGCTGTTGGTTATAACAGACCTAACCTGGAAGTTACTTTAAAAAAATGGAAATTGACATTTAATAGATGTGACTTCTGGTGTGATGCTATAGGATAAGCACTTAACCTCAAGGTCAGTTTGAACTGCAAGGTCAGTGGTTCAAATTCACCAGCCATTCCTCAGAAACCCTATACAAAGTCGGAGTACACTGTATAGCACACAACAACAACAACACATGTGGCTTCTGGGAAAGGCAGTATTCGAGCCCTTTCATATTCAGTAACTTTATCTAATCATACCAAACAACCGCTTATTTGAAAAAAAGAAACTGAAAAGTTAAGAAACCTGCACTAAATCCAC
Organism: Chrysochloris asiatica; assembly: GCF_000296735.1. Taxonomy (NCBI): domain Eukaryota; kingdom Metazoa; phylum Chordata; class Mammalia; order Afrosoricida; family Chrysochloridae; genus Chrysochloris; species Chrysochloris asiatica. Next base: position 7,980,688 of record NW_006408630.1, read on the forward strand.
AATAGAACAACTGAGAGCTACCAACAAACGGCCATACTTAGCTTAGTTGTGCACGTCCAGTACAAATAGTCCAAGAAAAGCCAAAAGCAATAAACCATAATACTCAGATTTAAATAAGCCTCTTTCAAGAATAACAAGCAGTTGTATGAGAAAACATTAAGGCCAGGGTAGATGTCATTAGGAAAATAATAGCCACCAGGGATATACTAAAAACAGAGAAGTCAGAGGTCACTTACCTGCAGCCTGTGAACGCAAGACTTTTTTTCCCTAACCTTACCCTCGATGGCATTCAGAATCCTGCTTATTGTATTCACTTCCAGTGAAACATTGTCTAACTCTCATAGCATCTCTCTCAATGCCTTGATTAAAGACAGGAAAAAATCAGAGCCTCCAAGTCATGAAAACATAGGTGAGAGGGATGGAAGCACTTTAGAAGTAATATTCCTAGTGTTTGAAATTCATATGTCTCATACTCATAGGTCTCAGAAGCTTAAAGTACACACACACAAACATCGTGTCCAAGTAATTTCATATTTATTTTAAAATTGTATGAGCATATGACCATATACCAAAGAGAAAGTGAGACTAGAGACAAATAATCTCCAAATAGTATATATTTTTTAAACCTGGAAACTTTAAAACCATCGTAACTGCAGTAAAGTAGGAATATAAAGATATTTGCCAAATTTACTTGTAGAAGAAATTTGCAATTTTGAAATTTTCCAGACCTAAGATGTTTTGCAAGAATAATACAATGAACCCCTATATACCTTTCTTCCATATTCACTCATTATTTTTCATTTTTCTCATTTGCTTTCTATCTCTTGTTAAGCATACACACACATGTTTTTGGTTTTTTGGTTTTTGGGGGGTTTTTTTCTTGCTGAATGATTTTAGAGTAAATTACAGGCGTTATGATCCTAAGTACTTCAGCATACATCTCCTAAGAATTACTTGTCCTATTAATAATTTAAATCATTTAAAATTGATATAATAATACTAACTAATATAAAAGAGTCCTGGTATGTAGCTGTGGCATAATGCACTGGACTACAAGGTCGTTCTGAACCACAAACTCAGCAGTTCAAAGTCACCAGCCTCTCCCTGCAAACTCTATACAGAGGCTACTATGAGTCAGAACCAACTGGAAGGTACTTAACAACAATATAAAGCCCGTCTTCACAGTTCACCAATTTCTCAGCTACATCCTTTATAGAAAAACAAATGTTTTTATTTTTGGTTTTGGTTTTGCCTAATCCAGGCTCTACTTGAGGATCACACATTGCATTCACGACCACATTTTTATTGTTGTTGCTGTTCTTAGGTACCGTCATGTCAGCTCGGACTCACAGCGGCTCTGTATGCACAACAGAATGGTACACTGTCAGGTCCTGCACCATCCTCACAATGGTTCTTATGTTTAAGGCCACTGTTGCTACCACTGTGTCAATCCATCTCGTTGAGAATCTTCCTCTTTTTCTCTGAACCTCCATTTTACCAAGCACGATATCCTTCTCCAGGGACTGATCCCACCTGACAACATGTCCAAAGAATGAGAGACAAAGTCTTGCCACCTTCACTTCCAAGGAGCATCCTGGCTGTACTTCTCCCAAGACAGATTTGTTTGTTCTTCTGGTAGTCTGTGGAACTTTCAATATTCTTCACCACACCATAATTCAAATGTACCTATTCTTTGGTAGTCTTCCAGATTCATTGCCCAACTTTCACGTGCATATGAAGTGATTGAAAATACTATGATTTTTGTATTTAGTCCTCAAACTAACATCTTTGTTTCATAACACTTTTAAAAGATGTTTTGCAGAAGATTTGCGAAAAACAGTACCTTATTCAATTTCTTTACTGTTGCTTCCAGTACTGTTGTCTGTGGATCCAAGTAAAATGAAATAATCTTTAACAACTTCTGTCTTTTCTGTTTATTATGATGTCATTTATTGGTCCAGTTGTGAGGATTTTTATTTTCTTTACATACTGAAGTCTCTGGTCTTCAATCTTCATCAATAAATCAAGTCCTCTTCACTTCCAGGAAGAAAGGTTGCGTCATCTTGCAAATGGTTAATCTTGCATCTTGCATATTTCAGGCTGTTAATGACCCTTCCTCCAATCCTAATACTACATTCTTCTTCATATAATCCATCTTCTCAGGTTATTTGCTCATCATACAGATTAAATACGTATGGTGAAATGATACTACACTGATTCACACCTTTCTTGATTTTAACCACTCCATAGCTCCTTGTTCTATTCGAAAGACTGCCTATTGTTCTATGTACAGGAACCCATAAGCACAGTGAAGTGTTCTGGAATTCCCATTTTTCACAATACTGTTCATGGTTTATTATGATTCACACAATCGAATGCCTTTACATAGTCAATAAAGCACAAGTAAACTTCTCTACTTTCTGAAATTCTCTACTTTCAGCCAAGAACCATCTGACATTAGCAATAATATCTCTTATTCCATGTACTCTTCTAAATCTGGCTTGAATTTCTTGCAGCTCCTTGTTGATGAATTATCATCAGCAAAATTTTATTTGCATGTGACATTATTGTTATTGTTCAGTGATTTTTGCATTCCACTGGATCATGTTTCTTTGAAATGGGCACAAATATGAATCTGTTCCAACTAGTCTTTCAAAATTCTTGGCATAGAAGAGTGAGCGCCTCCACCCTTGCATCAGTTTATTGAAACATCTCAATTTGTATTTCGTCAGTTTCTGGAGCCTTGTACTTTGCCTTCAGTGCAGCTTGGACTTCTTCCTTTAACTCCAACAGTTCTTGATCAAATGCTACCTTTTAAAATGGGTGAACACTAACCAATTCTTCTTTTACAGTGACTCTATTTCTTCCATCTTCTTTTATTTTTTGTCATCTGTTTTAATGTAGGGGTGGTATATTGAGAGTTTTGAAGAATGGGGGCCTGTTGTTCTCTAGAATATTCCTCAATTTGGGTTTGTTTGAATCTGAGCATATTCTTTCACAAATACCTAAAAATACACCTTTGCAAACACAAGACTGTTACAAAACTTGTCATAGAAATATGCCACAGGACAGTTACATGCTGTGTTTTGTGGCTGATCTCCTATTGGATTGTCTCTTTGTATTTGCATCAATTTTTCTCTAAGATTATGACTCACAGGACTTTCTGTTTTCACGTCTCACTTGTTCTTCTAATTGTTCTAGGCCAATCACCAAAGCAAAACATTATGTTTATCTATCTTGACTAACTTTAAAGTCAGTTTTGAAACCATAGCTCTGAATCCCACTCCTTGCTTTCACCTTTTGTCAATCATTGTCAGAGTTCCTTTATCTAGATACACGTAGGATTCTGTTACTCCCTCTAGGATGAGTACTGCTATTTTATGTCTGTATTGTTATTTTTATCAATCCCTTCTGTGCTCATTAGAAATGCATTCTAGATACAACAAAGGGAAAGCCCAAGAAACAGTGGCTTAAACAAATAAAAGTTTCCTTCTCTCACATTGGCAGAAGTCCAGAAGTGTTTGTTGTCATAAGGATCTTAGACTTTTTCTGACTTTCCTATTTTTGCACACTGAATTCCATGATATGTTTGTCTCCTAATCGATGGAAAGATGGCTACCATAGACCCAAACAGTAAATGCATGTTTAAAATAAGAAGAGAGGGATGAGTAGCATTAAGGCATAACTTTGCCTTTTAATCAGGAAAATCTCTATAGAAGACCTTTTTACCTCTTAGGTCTTATCGATTTGCTCTGGTAACCTAGTGATTAAGAATCAGGCTGCTAACCTCAAGGTCAACAGTTCAAAACTAGAATCTGTTTCATGGGAGAAAGATGAAGCTTTCTGCTCCAGTAAAGATTTACAGCCTCGGAAACCCTATGCAGGGTCATTACGAGCCTGAACCGACTCCATGTCACATAACCAACACCAACACCAGCCACAGCTAATTGTAAGACAAGCAGTGAAAGTAGGAAATAGGAGCATCATTATTTTTTTTGGCAAGTCATCCTCTTATCATCTGATATTAATTATTGTCTTCACAAACAATATGGGGATTCCATTGCCATACAAAATGTAGAACATTTATACTAATAGTTTCTCTGACACCTCCCAGTCAGAATTTCAACTTATTCATTCCTTATATCTTTGCAATTCCATTCCCTATTCCTCTCATTTGTCTTCTTTCCCTAGTACATACCTCTTAAAAAAATGAACTTTCAATTTTCTTTACACTCCATTTTCAACCTAAAAACAAATAATGTTACATCTGCTAGTATTGTCGCTTCATTTTACATATGAGGAAAAACTTGAGTCCAGCAAGATAAACTACTTGATCAAATTTACTCATATATTTAAAGGAACACTCAAAAATAATGCAAAACTCTCAGTACTGCATTAATTGCCAGTAGAGTTCATGATGTGTATTTTTTCATTATACCCTTTTTAGTCCCATTGCTTGGTGTTTAAGAAGACCTGATGGTGCCATGACTTAGGTTTGGGGCTGCTAGCATAAAGGTCAACAATCCAAACTCAAAAGCTACTCCAAGGGACAAAGATGAAGCAGTCAGCTTTAGTAAACATTTACAGCCTCGGAAACTCTATGGAGCAATTCTACTTTGTCCTATAGGCTCATTAAGAATCAGAATGACCTTCATGGTAGCTAGTTTGGTGTGGGGTTTGAGTATTTAAATTTATAATATTTCCCATGAAGCATAACCATTTCATGTGTTCATTATGGAGACTTGTTTAAAGAAGAGAACTAATAAGAAAATCATATTTTCTTCAGTGAATATTAAGAGAAAGAAAGACAAGCTAAAAATAAATCACTGTCTTGATCAAAAATCATTGTGCTACATGAAACATGAGTTTGAGTTTATAAAGCTGCCACTTTCGATACTTTCTTCTAGAAACAATACTTGAAAATGTCTATTTAGAAGTAGGATGTTTGTTTCAGATCTTGACGGAAATACCTTGGATCACCCAGGGCAACACAAAAGTAATACACCAAGATGAGCATCTCATCTTGATGTGAAATTTTTACTTCCCACATGTACATGCATGTCAGCTCTGCTTTGATCATGTAAGCATTTCACATGCTTTCTTCCTAGTCATGTTAATGTAAGCTTATTTACAGACTCTGTGTTTTATTTCACCTAACTGCAAACAGAAAGATTGGCAGTTCAAGTCCACCAGTCACTCTGCTTTGTGCTCCTGTAAAAATTTACTGCCTTGGAAACCCTGGGCAGTGTCATTATAAGTCAGAACCAACACGAAAACATCCAAATAAAACAAGTTATTAAACTATCACTGTGGTTCTCTCACTATATAAGTTCTAGGGTAAGACAAGAAGAGTCCCCATCCCTAAGAACAATTTTTGGTGAAACTTAACAAGAAAATATTGCAGTTGCCATCATATAGTGTTGAGTTCTATGGGATTTCCCAAAGGGAGCGGATGCATCATAAAATATATATATATATTTGTATGGTTGAATTTGTAGCCTAAATTCACAAATAAAATGCTATATTCAGTGACTCTCCAAAATGTCAGAAGTAAAAATAATATTTGTGTTTAGCTTTACTTCTCACACACACACATATATATATGCATATATATATACAGAGAGAGAAATATATAGATATATATGAGACATCAGTAGAAAAAATTTTGACAAGTTTTGCTGCAAAGAGGAGATAACATGAGAACTAGGATCAAGAAAACAGTTACTTTGTATTGGTTTTATGAAAGGAGATATAACAGTGTATCCATACAGTTGGAAATTATGAAAGAAAGAAGGAAAAATTGATGGTGCTTAAGAGACAAGGAATAATCCATAGAACGTTATGCAAAGGAGAGGAGTGGAATCTGGTGCTAGGTGAAGAACAGAGAGCATCTCCAGACTAACAGTCTAGAAGGTGGTGGGTATACAACTGTGGCCCTTGGCGGAAAGTGGTGGAGGGATTTGTGAGGGCTCCTCTGATAACATCAGTTTTTAAGAGGGAAGGAAATGTTGTGATTGAGGTTTGAGGAGAGATAAGGATAAAAATCATCATGTAGGAGCTTGAGAGCGTAAACGTAAAACAGCAGTAACAGCCCCTTACATCGGATCTGAGTCCAGGGGGTGTCTCCTATCAAGTATAGTGCAAGTCCAGGAGAAAACAGAGATGGGTTTAACTCAGGTCTGTGACTCTCACAAAAAAGAAAGAAGTTTCAAATTTAAGAGATGTAAAATTTACAAGCTGCAAATATACAAAAAACAGATTCATGAATCTCAACTCTTTTATATGGAGATCTGCTTATGAACTTAATAAAGACTCATTAAAGCTCACACAAAAAAAGTTAAGAATTTCTTTTTCCTGGTGATGCTTGATGAGGTTAACCTGTACACTTGGCTGAAAATACTACTTTCCTCCAAAAAGAATTTGTATGGTAGCAGCTTAGTAATCTCGGAATTCATCTCAGAAATCTAGAATTCTCAAAATATTTAAATATATTTCAAGCTCTATAATGTCCAATTTGGAGTCCTGGTGTGACACTGTAGGATAAAGCACTGGACCACAAGGTCAGTTTGAACTGCAAGGTCAGCAGCTCAAACCCACCAGCCACTCCTTGGAAACCCTATACTGGGTCATTATAACTCAATGTCACTTAACTACAATAATCACAACAATGTCTACTTGAAATCTATCTAAAACAAAATATGTGCATTTAGCAGAAAACTTAATGTACTTTCAGGTAACTCAATCACTTGTTTCATTTTTTTCCTTTTCTTCAATATTTTAGGTTAATGATTTGTTATTTCAAGGCTATCCACTTCCTACTATCCATCTCCTTCTCTTCTTCCCAGGAGTGATGTAAATCACACAATGTTTTGTGTTATCTAGGCACTCAAGGGGAAGGGCAGGGCCTCTGCTTTGGTCCTATAGTGGTAGCCACAGCTGGGTGATTCATGCTGCAACCCACACCATTGCCATTGGTTCATGGGACTCTGGTCCTACCATTCCTGTTGCCAAAGCATCTGAAATGGTAGAAACAGACTCTCCGGCTTTCTGCTTCATGTAGGGCAGTCTGCATCTTCTTCCTCCCATTCATAAGTCCTCACCTGATCAGCAAGCTCATTCTCAGATCCTTTTGTTCCTCCTGTGGAGCACAGGAAACATCTGGAGACTCTTCCAGTTCAGAATTTCATGTTAAGTGCTGCCGAGTCATTCTTGACTCATAGCAACTCAGTATAGGGTTTCCAAGGAGTGGCTTGTGAGTTTGAACCACCTATTTTGTGGTTCAAACCGACCTAGAGGCTCTGTGCTTATCCTATAGTGCCAAACCAGGACTCAAGAATTACATGTAAGGAAGTATAAAAAGTTGTCCTTAAGTCACAATATTTTAATATTATTGTGGCTACATTATGCACTACAGGATTGAGACAATCCAATATGGTTCATGGTGTCTTTACACTCCACTTGTAATAAGTTCCTCCTGTTTGTGATCTTTCCTCTAGATTTTCTGTCCTGTCTCAATTCAAGGGAATGGAAATGCCCTTTAATGTATTTCTTCCAGTCCAATTATATGTATTCTTCTCACCTCATCATTTATGTTTGAACTTTATGTTCTGGGTCCTCCAGATAACTCAGCCTTTGGGAGCTTAAAGGAAAAAATATTTTCCCTCTCAAAAGCTTGATTCTTGTATTTAAAATCTGGAACATTCAACAATATGGTTTCAGCTAAATATTTATAAATTAACTCAAATAGTAATGTATTTGTTGGTTCTCCCCATACACAGATGACTATCACCGAGAAAATGAGTGAAAAGCCAGGCAACAAAAATTTAGGGAAAGAAAAATCTCAGTCATTATCTCTAAATTTTATCCTACCAATTTATAAGACACCCAAAATTAAGGCAAAGTCACATAAGATACAGAAGGCATTAAGACAAATGTAATAGAAATCAAGATTTGTTGTTGTTGTTGTTGTTAAGTGTCGTCAAGTTGGTTCCAACCCATAGTGAGCCTGGTGTGGTGCTATGGGCTAATGTGTCAGACTGCAAAGTCGTGTGAACTGCAAGGTCGGTGGTTCAAGCTCACCAGCTGCTCCTTGTAAACCCTATACAGGTCACTATGGGTTGGAATTGACTCGACAGCACTAAACAACAAAAACAAACTTTTTATTGTAGACTCTTTTTACACAGTTTTCATTGGAAAGGCATGTCATAATTTTCTGTTCAAACAAGCAGAATATGAACAGAATACAGCAATGCTATTAAGCTAGTAACAATGAATGGTGCTATTGTTAACAGCCATTGTGTCAATTCCAGTCATAGTAATTCTGCACAGGGTTTCCGAGACTGCAATTCTTGTGGGAACAGAAAGACTCGTCTTTCTCTCACAGAGCAGCTGGTGGTGCCCTTTTGGTTAAGCAACCCAGTGCTTATCCTACAGATCCACAGTGCCCAACAACAAATGATGTTGTTAGGTGCCATGGAGTTGGTTCCAAATCAAAATGACCTTATGTATAACAGAACAAAAATTGTCTGTGGTCCTGCACCAGCCTTTCAATTGTTACACTTGAGCCCCTGGTTGCTGCCACTGTACCAATGAACTTATTGGGGTCTTCCTATTATTCAGTAATCCTACACTTTACCAAGTATAATATCCTTCTTCAGGGACTGGTCCCTCCTGATAATATGTCTGAAGTATCAGAAATGAAGTCTAACCATCCTGGCTTCTAAGGAGCATCCTGGTTGTACTTCTTCCAAGACTTCTTCTAGCAGTCCATGGTATTTTCCAAAAACAAAATTTTTTGAAAATACTAAAAAATTATGTTTTTACCCAATACCATAACCCAAATGCATTAATTGTTCTATGGTCTTCCATAATCATTATCCAACTTACAACATGCATATGAGGCTATTGAAAATGCCACAGTTTGGATAATGATCCACACAGTAGAAAGCCTTTGCAGAGCCAATAAAGTACAAGTAAACATCTTTCTAGACTCCTGGTATGGGGCTGTATGATAAACAATGGACTGCTAACTAAAAGTCGGCAGTTCAAACCCACCAGCCACTCATCAGAAACCCTGTATAGAGTCCCCATAAGTTGGAACCAACCCAGTGGCACTTAGCAACAACAACAGCACTTAACAACAACAACAGCACTTAACAACAACAACAGCACTTAACAACAACAACAGCACTTAACAGCAAACGTCTTTCTGGTATTCTTTCCTTTCAGCAAAGATCTATATGATGTCAGAAATGATATCCCTAGTTCCACATCCTCTTCTGAATCCAGCTTCAGGTTTGGCAGTTCTCTGCTGATGTACTGCAGCAGCTATTTTTGAATTATTTCTAGCAAAATTTTACTTGCATGTGATGCTAATGATCTTGTCTGATGATTTCTGCATTCCATTAGATCAACTATCTTTGTAATGGGCACAAATATGGATCTCTTCCAATCAGTTTACCAGGTAGCTGTCTTCCAACTTTCTTGGCATAACTGAGTGAGCACCTCTGGTATTGAAACAGTTTGCTGAAATATTTCAGTTGTATTCCATTAATTCCTGTAACCCTGTTTTACGGTAATGCCTTCAGTGCCATTTGGACTTCTTCCTTCAGTACCATAAGTTCTTCATCATATACTACCTCTTGAAATGGTTACACATCAACCACTTCTTTTTGGTATAGTGACTCTATGCCTACCTTCCATCTTCTTTTGATGCTTTCTTCATCGTCCAATACTTTGCCCATAGAACCCTTCAATATTGGAACTTGAGGTTTGAATTTTTCTTCAATTCTTTCTGCTTGAGAAATGCTAAGTGTGTTCTCCTCATCTGATTTTCTAACTCTAGATCTTTGTACATTTCAATATAATACTTGACTTTGTCTTCTCAAGCTGTCCTTTGACATTTTCTGTTGAACTCTTTTACTTCTCATTTCTTCTATTTGCTTTAGCTATGTTGGAGAGCAAGTATCAGTCTCTTCTGACATCATTTTAACCTTTATTTTCTTTCTTTCCTGCCTTTTTAATGAACTTTTACTTTTTTCCTATATGATGTTCTTGATGCCTTCACCCAGTTCTTCTGGGTTCGGTCATTAGAGTCGAATGCTGTTCTTGAGATGAACTCTAAATTCAGATGGGACATGTTCAAGATTGTATTTTGACTCTCATGAAGTTGTTTTAATTTTCTTCAACTTCAGCCTAAACATGCATATGAGCAGTTGGTGGTGTGTTTCACAGTCTGTCCCTGGCTTTGGTTTGGCTGTTGATATGAAGCTTTTCCACCATCTCTCCCCACAGATGCAGTCAATTTGATACCTATGTATCCCAGCTGGCGAGATCCATGTATATATAATCACCTTTTATGTTGTTTTAAAAAAAGATATTTATAACAATTGGTCTTGAAAAATCTATCATGCAACCTCCAGCATTGTTTCTATCATCAAAGACATATTTTCCAACTACTGATCCTTCTTCTTTGTTTCCAACCTTTGCATTCGAATCACCTGTATTTATTAGTATATTTTGAATGCATTTTTTTAATCAATTTCAGATTGAGAAAGTTAGTAGAATTCTTAAATCTCATCATCACTGATTTTACTGGTTGGTGTGTAAATTTGAATAATAGTGGTATTAACTGGCCTTCCTTGTAGACATGGATATTTTCCTATCCCAGACTGTGTTTTACTTCCAGATAGATCTTGAAATTTTCTTTTTGATGATGAAATTCTATGCCATTCTTCTTCAATTTATCATTCTCAGCATAGTAGACCATATGATTGTCTGATTTAAAATGGCTCACACCAGTCCATTTAGCTCACTGTTGTTATTGTTGTTATGTGCCATGGAGTCGGTTCCAACTCATAACGACCCTATACAGGGTTTCTGAGGCTGTAAATCTTTACAGGAGCAGAAAGTCTCATCTTTCTCCCACGGAACAGCTGGTAGTTTCAAACTGCTGACCTTAAGTCTCATAGCCTGATTTGTAACCATTATGCTACCAGAGCTCCTTATTTAGCTCACTAATGCCTAGAATATTGATCTTTTTAATTCCATCTCATATTTGACAACTTCCTACTTTCTTAGATTCATATTTCATACATTCCATGTTTTTATTATTAATTGATGTTTGAGTTGTGCCTCATCAGCAAATGAAGGTTACAAAGCTTTACTCCATTTGCATCATCATGGTCAACTCTACTTTGAGAAGTTAGATCTTACCCAGTCGTATTTTAAGTGCCTTCCAACCTGAAGGGTTCATAGTTTGGCACTACTTTTGACGGTGTTCTGCTGCTATTCATATGGTTTTCAGTGGCTCAACATTTAGAAGTAGTCTTCTTCCCTTCTTCCTAGTCTGTCTCAGTCTGTAAACTCAGCTGAAACCTGTCCACTATGGGTGACTTTGCTGGTAAGTAAAATACTGATGGCATCACTTCCAACATCATAGAACCACACTAGCCACCACAGTCCAACAAACTGATAGATGAGTGGAGGAATGAATGGCAGTATTAATCAAAATTGAGTTTATGCCTGTTGGATTCATACTTCTTTCATTCTCACTCATTCATTTAATAAATATTTATTGTCATCTCATACTATGATACTAAGCACAGAGAATCTGAGCATGATTTAGGTATGTTCTCTACCCTCAGAGAGCCTACAGAAGAGACATACATGAGCAGTATTTACAATAAAGTAATAAAAATACAAGAAAGGGTTATAAGGGGAGAAGCATAGGATGCTAAGAAAACAGAGAAGAGGTACTCAACCCAATCTAGAAAGATAAGTGAAACTTTGACGACAAGGTGATATCTGAGTCCTGAAAAAACATAGGTATACATAAAAGGAAAACCTGCCCTGCCCCATCCCTACTGCCATTTTAGTGCAGCTGCTATTGTTTTAGGGTGCTGTCAAGTCTATTATAATTCATGCTGACAGAGGATAACTGCCCCATAGGGTTTCCAGGGTTGCAGTCTTTAAGACAGTAGACTGACACATTTTTATCCCATAAAATGTCTGGCAGGTTAGCACTGCCAACTTTTCCATTAGCAGTGGATCACAGATATTGTGCCACCAGGTTGTTGTTATTAAGTGCTCTCAAGTCAGTTCCAAGGATTTCCAAGAAGGAGTTGGTATGTTTGAACCACTAACCTTGTGACTATCAGTCAAGTACTTATCCTGCAATACCACACAGGAATCCATTTTAATATTTGTTGTTAAGTGCTGTCAATTTGGTTCCAACTCATAGTGACCCTGTATTTCTGAGGAGTAGCTGGTAAATTTGAACCACCGACCTTTCGGTTCAAACTGATCTTGCAGTCCAGTGCATTATCCCACAGAGCCACAACAGGACTCCATTTATTTATTTTTTTTTTTATATTTTATTGCTAGGAAGCAGCAATACTTACAAGTGAGAATTGTGTGCATGACACATTCAGGGAACACAGTTTGATACTAGGTCAATTCTGTGTGAGACTTTAATGCAGACTGTAACCAATTTATCTGGAGTTTCATGAGTTATAAGGGGGGAAAATTTCAAATGAGAAACTGGACTAAGGCATTATCACAAAGAGATGTTGAACACCTTACTTCTATTGGTGTTGTTAAGTGCCATCGAGTCGGTTCCGACCCATAGCGACCCTGTACAGGGTTTCCGAGGGTGTAAATCTTTATGGGAGTAGAAAGCCTCATCTTTCTCCCGCGGAGCGGCTGGTAGTTTCGAACCGCTGACCTTAACGTTCGCAGCCCGATTCGTAACCACTACGCTACCAGAGCTTACTTCCATTAGGACAAGAAAATTTTTTCAAGATGGTTTGTATAATCATAGTATACACACATCTCAAAATGTCATATTTGAAGTCTGAAATGTTCCTTTAAATAAAAGCTGTTTTTAAAAAACATCTGTTGATGTTATTCATAGATTCAGAGAATTAATACAGTTCTGAAAATATTGTATGATTGTTGCCTTTACTTTGGGCAAAATATATTTTAAATTACTATCCAATTTTTTAAAACCTCCAGAGATCATCTCAATAATCCAGTCCATTGTTCAGTAATCTTTGCAGTTAAGAAATTATTCCTTATAACTTATATGAATAGCCTCACTGACATTCGTTGAACATAGCAAACACCAGCTTCTTTCATGGGTTACTTGTCAAAAACAATAGCAGTCATGACAACTCCATGCACAATGGTTCCAAAAATCTCCCTGGCCCTGTATTACCCCCACAATCCATTGTAGATCTGACCATTGGTCCATAAAGTTTTCATTGACTGATTTTCAGTAGTAGATCACTAGCTCCTTTTTCCTAACCCAACTTACTCCATTTAATGGGTGCACCATTAAAACCTGGTTAGCATCAGAGCAACATACAAGCCTCCACTAACAGATGAGTTTGGTTTCTCATGAGGTACAGTGGCTGGTAATTAAAGCCAAGTGTCCCACAAGAAAGGCATAAATTCTACCACTGAATCACCAATGAAGACATAAAATAGCTACATGGGGGCTTCTGTTTGATAATGTCCATCTACTTCTAAAATCTCTTGAAATCAATTATAAAATCTTTACTAGGAGAAGATAAATGCCAAAGAAATAACTAATTGTCTATTCCACAAGTGAAGTTCTGGAGTGGCGCTGTAGGATAAGTACTGGACTGTTAACCACAAGGTCAGTGGTTCAACCTTCCATGGAAACCCTATACAACTTTTCTATGAATCAACAGCATTTAACAACAACAACATTGCACAAGCAAGTTCATGAGTTAGTAATCTACCTATACTGAGTATTCTCCCACTGATTATTCACCAAAATGTCTCCAGGTATTATAAAATGCCCCTTGGTATGCCAATCATTCCTAGTTGAAGACCACTGGCCTGATCAGCCCAGATCAGTTGCAGTAAACTGATTCTAACTCTTGGCAACCCCGTGTGTATCAGAGTAAAACAGGGTTTTCAGTGTTTAAATATTTGGAAGTAGTTTGTTAGGGCTTTCTTCCAAGGTGCCTCTGGTTGGACTCCAATCTTCAGTTTTTCACTCAGTAGCTGCGTAAGATTAACCATTTGTATGATCCCGGAACTCCACGACTGGCCTGTTGCTGCTATTGTTAAGTGTCATCAAGTCTATTCCTACTTCTGGCAACTTTGTAGAGGGTTTCTGAGCAGCAGTTGGTGGGGTGGAACCATAGTCTAGTGCCTGCCCTACAGAACCAAACTAGAACTCCTGGGCTAGTCCTACCTTATTTAAAAAACTATTTAGTGTTGCCATGGCTCAAACTTCACAGCAATGATTTGATTTGGCAGTATCATGTTACTTCTTATTAAAGCAATACTCACTGTTTTAAAAATTCCAAATTTCCTAAAATTATAAATTTCTACTACCACTACTGGTCTCATTTTCCAAAGAGGACCATTGTTAACAGTTTCTTGTTAATACACCAAAATTTTATGAATATATACATACATAAATACCAGGATATACAGGCATATCTATCTATTGCTATATGTATCTATATAGTTTTGTCATTGTACTATATAATTTATTTAACCAACTGTGTATTAGTAAGAATATTATTAATTAATTGCCAATGTACTTTTGATGCTATGGAAAATTATTTACGAAAATAAGAATATTGCTTATTTTCTATAGATTGTAAAGAGGATTTCAAATGTTGTAAAGAATTTGTTAAGTCCAATAAAACCTTCTCGTAGTTTTCACAAGTCATAGCTGTATAGAAACACACGATAAATGTTTTAATTAAAGGTACTAAATGCATCCACTTGTTGTTGTTGTTGTTAAGTACTGTTGAGTCAGTTCTGTATAGGGCTTCCAAGGAGCAGCTGGTGGGTTTGAACCACCAACCTTGTGGTTAGCTGTCTAGTGCTGACCCTACAGCACCACACCAGAACTTCACTTAGTTTATTTTGAATTTAAGTAACTAGACCTCCCTTCAATGCAGTGACTGCACTGATTTCAGAAAAACTTCTTCAAGTCATGTTAAAATTTTCCACATTAACATTTAATATTGTTGTAGAATGAGGGTTGTGATTTCACTGTGTTGCCTTTTCATGGGTTTCTTAGACATAATTGTAAGTGTTTATGCATTTCTGTCAAGGTCTGTCAGACAGTAAAAGCTAAATTTTATTTGACTGGAAGTTTAGCCTCTGAGAAAAGGTTTACTGAGGTACTTGAAGTTTTATTTCTAAAGAAATGATTCAAGATTTAGAAAAAGAAAAAAAAAAAAAGTAGCTAGCCATAGCACATTCAACTTACTGAAAGGAAACAAGTACAGTTTCTTCAAAACCACATTAGAAAAAATGTTTCTCTGAATTTATTCTATGAATTTGGCCCTTGAATTATATTGTGACTCAATTAAATCAATGAGAAAGCCACAACAGCTACATAAAGTCTAGACCAGTTTTTGCTTTGCTCTTTACCATCATTCACACAGTGCCTATGAAGGGTGTACAATTTGCACAGACTTATTTGGTCAAAAAGGGACGACAATAAATCACCCTTCAACAGAAAACTTAAAAAGTAGTCACTGATATTCAGTAAGTAGTTATGTCTCACTTGGCAATCAGCATAGGTGGCTATTTCTGGTTTTCCATGAACCTAATTGCAAAGGACTTTTAGTAGAAAGAAAAGGAAGATTTAAGCATTTCACCAAAAAATATTTCTGCTGTTGCTATTAAAATTATAAAACATTTTTTCTTAGTAGCTTTGAAAATTTTAACTATAATCTTTATTTAGGTTCTTATGCATTTTCAGTTAGGATACTTTTCCTAAAAAATTGATACATTTTTAAATTTATAAATTATTTATATAAGATGAAAATATTCAAATTAAAAACTATAAGGACAAAATTTTCATTAAAAAGTAAATATATCACTCTGAAGACTAAGGTGTACTAGACTCAAGGCATGGTATTTTCAAATGCCTCATATGTATGCATTCATTTTGATCTTATATTTCTTCCCTATCTTTTTAATGACCTTTTGCTTTCTTCTTGTATGACTTCTGATGTCATCCCATAGCTTTTCTGGTCTGTGATCATTAGAGTCTAATGCATCAAATCTGTTCTTGAGATGGTCTCATAATTTGGGTGGGTAATGTTCAAGGTTATAGTTTGGCTCTTAGGTGCTTGTTTTAATTTGAACTTGCATTTGAGCAGCTGATGGTTTGTTCCCCAGTCATCCCCTAGACTTTTTTTTTTTTGGCTTATATTGAGCCAAAGACCAACTTATGTTGATCTTTCCCAACATAAGTAGTAAATTTGTTTCCTGTTTGTTCCATCTGGTAAGTTCCACGTCTATAGTCACGATGTTGTTGAAAAATGAATTTTCAATGAATAAATTGAGTCCTGTTGTGGTGCTGCAGGATAAGCACTTGACCACAAGGTCAGTTTGA
>NW_006408630.1:7998696-8002033 GCF_000296735.1 Chrysochloris asiatica
TCGCTATGGGTCGGAACCAACTCGAAGGCACTTAACAACAACAACAAAAACATATGCATGTGAAAGTAGAACAATGAATAAGGAAGACCATAAAAGAAGTGATGCATTTGAAAAAGAATATTGAAATTACCAAGCATACCCAGAAGAATAAATAAATCTGTGTTAGAAGTGCAGACAGAATGTTCCTTAGTACTTTGTACACAATATCAGAAGGGACTAGTCCTTGGAGAAGGACATCATGCTTGGTAAAGTAGAAAGTCAGAGAAAAGAGGAAGACCCTCAATAAAATAGATTGACACAATGGCTGCAGCAATGGGCTCAAGCATAGCAATGATTGTGAGGATGGCGCAGGGCAAGACAATGTTTCCTTTTGTTGTACATGGGATCACTATGAGTTGAAACCAATCCAACAGCACCAACAACAGTGATTAATAAATTCAAAATACATGTTATATCAACATGAAATATTGACTTATTCCATGGTAGTTGGGTAAAATGCCTCAAATTGCCAAGGAGTCATTTTCATTGACTGTTACATAGCTGGAACTCTGCTTGCTGTTGTTTGATCCCATAGAGTCAACTGATTTCTGACTCATAGTGACATCATGTGATAGAATTGTTGTTAAGTGTCATCGAGTCATTTCCGACACATAACAACCCTGTGTAGGGTTTCTGAGAAACGGCCACCAACCTTGCGGTTCAAACCAACATTGCAGTCCACAATGCTGCCCAATATAGAAATTTCTAGCTTGCGATCTTCAGGGAATCTGATATGGCACTGTGGGTTGATGCATCTGACCCAAGCCATGGTATTTTCAATAATCTCATATGCATGTGAAAGTTGGATAGTGCATAAGGAAGACCATAGAAGAATTGATGCATTTGAGTTATGGTGTTTGAAAGTACCATGGACTGCCAAAAGAACAAATAAATCTGTGTTGGAAGAAGTACAGCCAGAGTGCTCCTTGGAAGCCAGGATGGCCAGACTTTGTCTCTCACACTTCGGACACATTGTCAGGAAAGACAAGTCCCTGTAGAAGGATATCACATTTGGTAAGGTGGAAGAGAAAAAGAGGAAGACTCCCAGCGAGATGGATTGGCAAAGTGGCAGCATCAATGGGCTCAAGCGTGGCAACAATTGTGAGGTTGACCCAGGACCCGGCAGCATTTCAATCTGTTGTGCATAGGGTCACTATGAGTCTTGATGGCACCTAACTTTGCCTCTATTTTACCAAGCATGGTGTCCTTCTCCAGAGACTAGACCTTCCTGGTAACATGTTCAGAGTATGAGGGATTAAATCTTTCCATCCTAATTTCTAAAGAGCATTCTGATTTGTTTGTTTATCTTACAGTCCATGGTACGTTTAATGTTCTCCATCAACACATAACTCAAATGCATCAATTCTTCTGTGTTCTTCCTTATTCATTGTCCAACTTTCACATGCATATGAGACAACTGGAAATACCGTGGCTCCAGCAGGTGCACTTGGTACTCATACTGATGTCTTTACCCTTGAACACTTTAAAAAGGTCTTGTGTAGCAGATTTGCCTAGTGCAATAAGTCATGTGATTTCTTGACTGCTCGTTCCAAGAGTGTTGATTGTCGATTCAAAAAAAATAAAGTCTTTGACAACTTCAATCTTTTTTCCATTTATCATGATGTTACTTATTAGTCCAGTTATGAGGAATTTTGTTTTCTTTCTATTGAGGCATAGTCCATATTGAAAACTGTGGTCTTTGATCTTCATCAGTGTGTATTTTAAGTTCTCTTTGCTTACAGTAAATAAGGTTCTGTTATCAGCATATTGCAAGTTGTCAGTGAATCGTCCTACAATCCTGAGAACATGTTCTCCTTCATATAATTCATCTTCTAGGATTATTTGCTCAGCATACAAACTGAATAAGTATAGTGAAAGAATACAACCTGAGCACACTCATTTCCTTGTTTTAACCCATTCAGTATCCCTTTGTTCTGTTCTAATAACTGCCTCTTATTCTATGTACAGACTACGTACATGTTCCTCATGAGCCCATTCAGTGGTCTGGAACATTTATTCTTCACAATGTTATCCACAGCTTGTCATGATTCACACAGTTGAAATTATTTATGTAATCAATGAACATCTTTCTGGTAATCTCTGCTTTCATCCAAAATCCATTCCATATTCTCTTCTGAATCTGGTTTGAGTTTCTGACAGTCCCCTGTCAATTTACTGTTACAGCCATTTTTTTATTATCTTCAAAAAAATTTTACTTGCATAGAATATAAATGACATTGTTTGATGATTACCACATTCCCTTGGATCACCTCTCTTTGGAATGGACACAAATACTGATCTCTTCCAACCAGTTGGCCAAGTAGCTGTCTTCCAAATTCCTTGGCATAGATGAATGAATACCACTAGTGCTTCATCAGTTTGTGGGAAGATTTCTATTTGTACTCCATCGATTCCTTCAGTACAGCTTGGAATTCTTCTTTCAGTACCATTTGCTCTTCATCATATGTTACTTCTCGAAATGGCTAAACATAAACCATTTCTTTTGGTATAGTGACTCTGTGTATACCTCCTATCTTCTTTTGATGCTTTTGGCCTCATTCAATATTTTACCCATGGTAGGTGCTGTAAAGTTGGTTCAGACTCATAGCAAGCCTGTATAAGCTTTCAATAAGAGACTGGTGGGTTTGATCTACTGACATTGCGGTTAGTATTCCACTGCTTATCCTAGAGTGCCACACCAGGACTCCTCCATCAGTATTGCTAGTCAAGGTTTAAATTTTTTCTTCAGTTCTTTCAGCTTAAAAAATGCTGAGCATGTTCTTCCTTTTTAGTTTTCTAACTTCAGGTCTTTGCACAGTTCCTTATAATATTTGGCTTTATCTTCTCCAGCTGTCCTTTGAAATGTTCTGTTCAACTCAAAATTATTAGACAAAAAATTTCTAGATAAGGATTATAAAACAGACCATCAGTTGCTAATATGCAATTTCAATTTAAAGCTGTAGGATTATTTTTTTGAGTCCAGGATAGCAAAAAATATGATCTTGTGTATATTCCATCTGAAGTTAGAAATTGTCACAAGAATAAATTTGACACATTGTACACTAATGATCAAAGTTCAGAGGAGTTGTGGGATGACATCAAGCACAAAATACATGAAGAAAGCAAAAAGTTATTAAAAAGAAAGAAAAAACCAAAAATGGATGTCAGAAGAGACTGAAATATGCTTTTAAAGGGAGAGATGCTAAAGCAACTGAAAGAGATGATGAAGTAAAAAAGTTGAGCAAAACATTTCAATGGGAAACTTGAGAAGACAAAGAAAAATATTATAATCAAACAT
>NW_006408630.1:8003323-8004431 GCF_000296735.1 Chrysochloris asiatica
GGAGAGTGACTGTGTGCTGAAGACCTGGGGGATACGGGGAAGGATTGCATGGAGGGGATTGTAACCATGGCAATGAGGTGATATAAGATAGAATGAATGTAAAACTAATGTTCTCCCATGTAAACTATCACATAATTCACAATAAAACATTTAAGAGAAAATGGAAGGAATACCGAGTCACTGTACCAAAAAGAACTGGTTTATGTTCAACCATTTCAAAGGTAGAATATGATAAAGAACCAATGGTATTGAAATAAAAACTTTAAGTTGTTATTGAATGCACTGGCAAAAACCAAATCTGCAAGAATCAACAGGATGCAGATTAAAATATTTCCACAAACTGATGCAGTACTGGAGGCAAGCAATCATCTATGCCAAAAAATGTAGAAGACAGCAACCTGGCCCTATTTGTGCCCATTCCAAAGAAAGGTGTCCCAAAAAAATGCAGAAAATCTTGAACAACATCATTAATATCAGATGCAAGCAAAATTTTGCTGACGTTAACTCAAAAAACATTGCAGCAGTACAGCGACAAAGAAAAACCAGAAATTCAAGCTTCATTCAGAAAAGGACATGGAATGAAGGATATTATTGCGCCTTCCAATGGATCTTAGTTGAAAGCAGAGAATACTAGAAAGATGTTTACATTTGTTTTATCAACTATGCAAATGCACTCAACTGTGTGGATTGTAATAAACTATGGATGCCATGGTGAAAAATGGGAGTTCCATAAAACTTCATTGTGCCATGGCGGAACCTGTATAGAATAATAGATAGTCACGCAAACAGAACAAGAAGGTAGTGAGTGGTTTAAAGTCAATAAAACTTGCTGTATCCTTTCACCATGCTTATTCAATCTGTATGATGTACAGAAGAAGATAACTACTGAGAAGTTGGACAATATGAAGAAGAATGTGGCATAAGGATTGGAAGAAGAATTATTAGCAACCTGTGGTATGCAGATGACACACTCTTCCTTGTTGTTGTGTGCTTTTGAGTAGGTACCGACTCATAGCAACCCTATGCACAGCAGAATGAAACACTGCCCTGTCCTGTGCCTGGCCAACCTAACAATCATTGCCATGCTTAGCCCAATGATGCTGCCACT
>NW_006408630.1:8005231-8007892 GCF_000296735.1 Chrysochloris asiatica
AACTGCCTTTTGGTCCAGGTACAGATACTTCATGAGCACAATTAAGTGTTCCGGAATACTCATACTTCGCAATATTGTCCATAGCTTGTCATGATCCACACAATCGAAAGCCTTTGTGCAGTCAATAAAGAACAGATAAACATCTTTGTGGTATTCTCTGATTTCAGATAAGATCTATCTGACATCAGCAATGATATCCCTCGTTCTACATCCTCTTTGAATCTGCTTGAACCTCTGGAAGTTCTCTGTCAATGTATGCTTGCAGCCATTTCTGTATTACATTTAGTAAAACTTTACTCACGTTGCATATCAAAGATATTTTCCGATGATTTCCGCATTCCACTAGGTCACCTCTTTTTGGAATGGGCACAAATACAGATCTCTTCCAATAGGTTGACCAGATAGTTGTCTTCCAAATTTCTTGATATAGATGAGTGAGTGCCTCGAGTGCTGCCTCACTTGCTTAAAAGATTTAAATTTTTATTCCATCAATTCCTGGTGCCTTACTCTTTGGCAATTCCTTCAATGCACCTTGGACTTATCCTTCGGTATCATTGGCTTTTGTTCATATGCTACCTCTTGAAAAGGTTGAACAGCAACCATTTCCTTTTGGTACAGTGACACTGTGTATTCTTTCCATCTTCTTTTGATGCTTTCTGCATCATTCAATAATTTACCCAGAGAATTCTTCAGTAATGAAAGTAGAGGATTGAATTTTTTCTTTGGTTCCCCCAGCTTGAGAAATGCTGAGCGTGTTCTTCCCTTTGGGTTTTCTAACTCCAGGTCTTTGCATGTTTCGTTACAATATTTGACTTTGTCTTCTTGAGTTTACCTTTGAAATTTTCTGTTCAGCTCTTGTACTTTCTCATTTCTTCCATTCACTTTAGCATCTATACACTGGAGAGCAAGTTTCCGTATCTCTTCTGACATCCATTTTCATCTTTTCCTTTTTTCTTGTCTTCTTAATGACTTTTTGTTTTCTTCCTGTATGATGTTCTTGATGCCATCCCACAACTCTTCTGGTCTTCGGTCTTTAGTGTTCAATCTCCTTACTGGATGTGAAAGGGACTTGAAATACTTAGTAAAGGTCAAAGACCACAGCCTTCAGTGTGAATTGCACCACAATGTAAAGAAAACAAAAATCCTCACAATTTGACCAATAAATACCATCATGATAAATGGAGAAAAGATTGAAGTTGTCAAGGACTTCTTTATTCTTCTTGGATCAACCATCAGCACTCATGGAAACAGCAGTCAAAAAATCAAATGACATAATACATTAGGCAAATCTTCTGCACAAGACCTCTTTAAAGTGTTGAAGAGCAAAGATGTCAGTTTGAGGACTAATGTGCTCCTGACCCAAGCCATGGTATTTTCAATAATCTCATATGCATGCAAAAAATGGACAATGAATAAAGAAGACATTAAAATAATTGATGTATTTGAGTTATGCTGTTGGAGGAGAATACCAAAAATACCATGGACTGCCAAAAGAACAAATAGATCTGTGTTGGAAGAAGTATAGCCAGAATGCTCCTTGGAAGCCAGGATGGCCAGATTTCATCTCGTATACTTCAGACATACTATCAGGAGCAACCAGTCCCTGGAGAAGACACCATGCTTGGTAAAGTGGAGGGTCAGTGATCCCAACGTGATGGATTGGCACAGTGGCAACAGCAATGGGCTCAGGAGTAACAATGATTTTGAGGATGATACAGGACCTGGCAGCACAGGGGTTACGAATTGGACTGCTAACCTCAGGGTCAGCAGTTTTGAAACTACCAGTTCGAAACTACCTGTAAAGATTTACAGCCTTGGAAACCCTGTACATGGTTGCTATGAGTCAGAATCAACTCCACAGCACATAACAACAACAAGACCTGGCAATGTTTTGTTCTGTTGTGCATAAAGTCACTATGTGTAGGAACCAACTAGACAGTATCTAACATCAAGAATGATAACTGCATCTTACAAATGAAACAATTAATTTTATTATTTTCATGTTTTTTTCATAGATCATAAACATATTTCTGTACAATAAGCTATTTTGACTGTTAAAACTATTCTGTTGTTATTTCTTCATACCTGATGAGGATCCTAGAAAGCGCCCAAGATTTATAAACTTGGTAAGGATAATAAACAACAGGTTTATATTTGAGGTCTAAATTATTTTTGAAATTTTATAAATCTGAGATTGAAAAATGTCACACTCTTCAAAGTCAGAATAGGATGCCTATGTATATTGTATTCAAGAATTTCCATTATTATTTTAATAACTTCCCTGAGGCAATTTTTTACTCATTATGTTTTATCACTATTTTTTTCTGTTTAACAGGTAATTTGCAATATCCCTAACAAATAATGACATTGACATTTTTACAATGATCCATTACTTGTGGAGAAGATAAGATTAAAGCACTCAGCACAAGTTGAGTACCAATAAGTGCTAAAATTGAATTAATTGCTTGTTAATGTTGATTAAAAGTCTTGTTGGGAAAGATTAATGTGAACTACTCTCTGAAGTTTAAGAAATCAAATGACATATTGCATTAGGAAAATCTGCTGCACAAGACCTTTTTAAAGTGTTGAAGAGCAAAGATGTCAGCTTGAGAACTAAGGTGCGCCTGACCCAAGCCATGGTATTTTCAATAACCTCATATG
>NW_006408630.1:8007992-8010158 GCF_000296735.1 Chrysochloris asiatica
ATTGTCAGGAGGGACCAGTTGCTGGAGATGGATATCATGTTTGGTAAGGTGGAGGGTCAGAGAAAAAGAGGCAAACGCCCAATGAGATGGGTTGGCAAAGTGGCAGCATCAATGGGCTCTAGCGTGGCAATAATAGTGTGGTTGGCCCAGGATTGGGCAGTGTTGCGTTCTGCTGTGCATTAAGGTCACTATGAGTTGGTACCGACTCAATGGCACCTAACAACAACAACAGCAACTCTCTGAAGCTCCAAATTCCGCATATTCCTCCTTATATTATTTAATGTTTGTTTATAGAGACATAGTTATAGAAAATCAGATGATATCCTAAAACTTTTATTTTAAAAATGGTTTGGGGTCCCCAGGAAACACATTCTTCCTTATAAAAATGGTTAAAATTTGTGATGAAATTTTACTTAATAAAATAATTATTATTATCTTAATAGCAGTAGAGTCCAATACAACCTAAAGCAGAAATTCCAACAAGTCCCAATATTAGGGAAACGTGATGGTAATTAAGGTAACATTCTAGCAATTGGAAACAGACAAGAACCCAAATAGGTCCTCTGGAATAAGAATGGGTCATGAGAAGGCCAAATGGTGATGAATGAAACTGGGTGTTGAACTAAGTTAGAAAGTTCATGTGGAGACACTCTTGGGTATATAATAGAAATGGGGGAAATGAGTCCTATTTCTTCTGGTTCCTTACCATACCAAAGAATTTCAGTAATGGCTCCCACCTTCTCAAGCCAGTTCAGTAAAATGTGTCCATTATATCTCTAAATTACATCTCAAATATGTCCACGCTTCTCATATGGACTGTCATCAGTTATATATAATTCCGTTACCTTTCACCCAGCTGTGCAAACACTGACAACCCAGCTTCCACTCTTGCCCTCCCTAATCTCCTCTCCACTGACATCCCACCCATAACAGCCAGAGTAATCTTACTAGAAAATTTTTGTTTCCTATGTGGTCTCTTGGCTTCATTGTTTTCCCTTTGCATTTTAAATAAATTAACTTGACTCAGAAATATGTTTTAACCTCAACAACCGCAGCTCATATCATTCAACCTTGCTCCACGTGCTCTTGCACAGCAAGCACCTTTCAGTTCCCTGGCCCTCTGACTGAGCCGTCACCAGCACCATTTCAATCACCCCCAACTCATTCCCACTTCAGCCTGTCTCATTCCCATTGGCTATTTCCTCTTTCTCTTTCAGGTTTCATTAAATGTTTGTTGTTGTTGTTGTTAAGTTCCACCGAGTCGGTTCCAACCCACAGCAACCCTGTTAGAGTTTCCGAGGAGCAGCTGGAGAGCTAGAACCAGCAATCTTCAAATGGCTTTGCAGTCTGGCACATTAACACCACACCAGGACTGGTACCTTGTTGCAAATCCCCACTAATACCTCTTTGTATAAATTCCTGGAACACAATTCTATTTCATTGTTGTTATGGTAAAGTCTTTTCAGACTAATAGAGTCCCTGTTTAGAGTTTCTGAGGCTGTAAATCTTTGTGGTGGCAGAAAACCTCATATTTCTCTTTCAGAGTGGCTGGTGGGCTCAAACAGTCGACTTTGTGGTTTGCAATACATTACTTATCCTACTGAGCCACCTCAATCTATATTTCATTGTAGAACCTGTATTATTTCTTTCTGAACTTCTCATAATTGTAGTAGTTGACTTGTTTAATCTATTTCTCCCCTGTTATATGGTAATCTCCATGCACAAAATTTAGTCTCCATGCACAAAATCTTGCACAGGCCCTTTCTCATAGGAACCATCCAATAAATAAAAGAAATGTGGCACCTGCTTTCCTATAATCATCTTTGTCTTCTTCCTCCTTTAGTACCTAACTAGTCTTGATTCTTATGTTTAACTAAGAGTGCAACAAATGCCTGATTTTTAAAATGATTACTTATAAAATTTTTAATAATAGTGGAATTGAGTTGAACAATAAAGGATGGTTATACAGTCTATAGAAAAATACAGATATGGATGATAGTCTAGATGGGAAACAGCATGAAGAAAGGCAAATAGGAAACTTTAAGTATCTTTTGAGACATAAAAATGAACATCTTATTTGAATTAGAGGTGCTTAGGAAGTAGTTGGCATCGGATTGGTAAATAAGATGAGGTTACCATATGGAAAAAGAGCTCTGTGGTGCTTTG
>NW_006408630.1:8011493-8012600 GCF_000296735.1 Chrysochloris asiatica
ACAAAGTCTCACCACCCTTGCATTCTGACTATACTTCTTCCCTTACAGATTTTTCATTCTTCTGTCCGTCCATGGTGAATTTAATATTCTTCAATGATATCATATTTCAAAGGCACCATCAATACTTGGTCTTCCATATCCGTTGCCCAGTTTGTGCATGACTACAACAATTGGGATTGTATTCACTGAGATGAAACAAAATAGATGATTTGTTGAACATAAAGATGATGATCTTGTCTGTAAACCTTCACTCAATTCACAATAGAAATTATTAATAGAAAGTTATAAAAATAAAAAGAAGAACATATAACATTGGACAAATCTGCTGTAAAAGACCTCTTTATGACATGTTAAAAAGCAAAGATGTCACTTTGAGCACTAAAGTGCTACTGATCCAGCCATGGTATTTTCAATGACCTCACATAAATGTGAAAGGTGTACAATGAATAGGGAGGACTGAAGAATTGACACCTTCGTTATTGTATTGGTAAATAATATTGAATGTATCATAGAATTCCAGAAGAATAAACAAATCTATCTTGGAAGAAGTACCACCAGAATGCCCCTTAGAAGTGAGGTTTGTGGGATTTTGTCTCACATACTTTAGACATAGTGTCAGAAGGACCAGTCTCTGAAGAAGGACATCAAGGTTGGTAAATAGAGAGTCAGAGAAAAAAGGTAAACCCTCAGTGAGATGGGTTGACACAGTGACAACAACAATAAATTAAAAACATGGCAACAGCTGTGAGGATGGTGCCAGAACAGTCAGTGTTCCATTCTGTTGTACTTAGGGTTGCTATGAATTCGAACTAACTTGAAAGTGCCTCACAGCAAAAGAATAACTGGTGTTATTATGCCAGAATCACTTAACTTTCTGATAAATTCACTTAGACCTGCTGATCTCTTAATGTAGTCCCCAAACCAAAACTATCAGCAGCATCCAGGAACTTGTTAAAAATGAAAATTCTCAAGCTCTATCCCAGACGTTTGATGAAGATCAAAGACCACAGCCTTCAGTATCAGTTGCGCTCAATGTAAAGGAAAAAATTCCTCACCACTGAACCAATAAATAACATCCTATAAATGGAGAAAAGATTGAAGTTGTCA
>NW_006408630.1:8012969-8034960 GCF_000296735.1 Chrysochloris asiatica
AGAAAGCCTCATCTTTCTCCCGTGGAGCAGCTGGTACTTTCGAACCGCTGACCTTAAGGTTCGCAGCCCGATTCGTAACCACTACGCTACCAGAGCTCCGTATTGAAAGTACTAGGGACTGCCAAAAGAATAAATAGATCTGTGTTGGAAGAAGTGCAGCCAGAGTGCTCCTTGGAAGCCAGGATGGCCAGGCTTCGTCTTTTATACTCTGAACATACTGTTAGGAGGGACCAGTCACTGGAGAAGGATGTCATGTTTGATAAAGTGGAGGGTCAGAGAAAAAGAGAAAGACCCCCCAACGCAATGGATTGGCACAGTGGTAACATCAATGGGCTCAAATGTAGCAATGATTGTAAGGGTGGTCCAGGATCAGGTAGTGTTTTCTTCTGGTGGGCATAGGGTTGCTGAGTTGGTACTGACTCGATGGCACCTAATAACAACATCCCAGACCTATTGAGCTCTAGTAGTAGCATAGTGGGTTACAAGTCTGGTTGCTAACTGCAAGGTCAATAATTCAAAACTACCAGCTGCTTCAGGAGAGACAGATGAGGCTTTCTGCTCCTATAAAGTTTTGTTGTTGTTGTTGTCGTTGTTGTTAAGTGCTGTTGAGTCAGTTCCAATTCATAGTGAACCTGTATAGGGTTCCCAAGGAGCGACTGGTGAGTTTGAACTGCTGACTTTGAGGTTCAAACTGACCTTGCAGTTCAGTGCTTACTCTACAGGGTCACACCAGGACTCCCGTAAAGATTTAAAGGCTTGGAAACCCTATATGGGTCACTATGCGTCGGAACCAACCCCAGGGCACATAGCCACCACCACTATCCCAGGCCTACTGAATCAGACACTCTGCTGGTAGCTCAGTAATCTGTTTTAACCACCTCATTGGATCACTCTGATTTCCACTACATTTTGAGAACCACTGACATAAACAAGTGATCAGAAAACTAGAAATTCTTGCAAAGCAGCGGAAATAAAAGTAGGATCAAAATTTCAATGTATGAGATGTGCAAAAATATGGTCTAAATGTATTCTTATCTTGCTAACAAACTCCATTTTTATTTATTGCCTCATAGTTGTTGAGTTTCTATTTTAAAAAACAAAAACTCCACCAGCTTCTGTCATTTAAAAATACACACACAAAAAAAGAATTCTGAAAAACCTCAAAGATGACCAATCTGTATACTGATGCTGACCATAAGTTAGTAGATTGGACTTTTTCAGGAGGATGGCAGAATTTCATTACCATATTTAGGGTCCAGCTGGAAGGTTTTGTTGTTGTCATTGTTGTTTTATTGCTTTTCTGTCGTTTCTAAGGAGCTCTGTAGCGTAGTGGTTACGAATCGGGCTGCAAACTGCAAGGTCAGCAGTTCGAAACTACCAGCTGTTCCACGGAAGAAAGATGAGGCTTTCTACTCCCAATAAGATTTACAGCCTCGGAAACCCTGTACAGGGTCGCTATGAGTTGGAACCGACTCCACAGCACATAACAACAACAAAATCGTTTCTTTAATTTTCTGTTACCAACTACGTGTGGTGTGGGTGGGTGGGAGTGCATGTTCCATTTTATAGTATCTGGGTAATTTATTCTTCAGGCTATTTGGGTTTTTTAAGACATCCATTTTAAGTTCTGTTTAATGCTAATCAAATTAAGTCAGAAAATTCATTCTTTTCAGAATATGTAAACCTCATGCACATTTGAATAAGCACCATTAAGGATATTTGCAATCACATAAAAATACCATTATCATCATATATATTGTTATGGATTGAATTGTGTCTCCAAACAATATGTATTCAAGTCTTGGCTGTCTTTATCTGTGGATGTGATCCTGCTTGGAAACAAAGGGGTGGGGAGGGCGTGGCTTATCTTTTGTTATGTTAATGAGATCAGGCCAGTGCAGGGTGTGTCCTGAACCTAATCATTTCTGAGTTGTAGAAGAACAGAATAGACACACACACACACACAAAAAGAGGTATACTGGAATACCAAGGACTACTAGCTGTTGCTAGATGATGGAAAAAAAAAAAAAAAAAAGAACCTCCCTTTATAACCATACCATGAATTCAAACTTGTAGCCTCCAGAAATATGAGAAAATAAATTTCTGTTTTTTAAAGTCACATTTCTTGTTGTTTGGTTACAGAAGCACTATGTAAGACAACTGTCAAGTAAAAGTCATTTTGAATGTAAGGGTAATTTTTTTTTAATCAGACCTTTAATGAAAGATTCTAAAACATAGCTCCAAAAACCTCTTCTTTATTTTCTTAAACTATTTAAACATTGATGTCCAACAAAAATTATTAAAATGGAGGAAAAAGAAATGGAACTAGTAGAAACAAAATTTTGGAGTCAACAAAAGAAATGGAAAGCCATCTGTTAAATCACACTAACTCCCAATATATTGAAATATACAGTGTGGTGATGTAGGATAAGCACTGAGCTGCTAACTGCAAGCTCTGTGGTTCAAACTCCCAGCCATTCCTCAGAAACCCTATAAAGGTTTGCTAAGAGTTGGAACTGATTTGACAACAGTTAACAATAACAACAAATTAATTATATTAGAAGTAAGCTACTACTTTTGTATTGTTAGGAACATTTTAAACAAGTACTCTTATTTGGCTATTAAGTGCCCAGTGTTCTTAGATAACCTATCAAGTAATTTCCTTACTACTGAATACTTGCCTAAGTAGGAAAAGTAAAGATATCTCAATACAAAGAGAATCAAATCACTGAATATTTTTCATGGACTAATGAATTCATGAATATCTCAGACTTTTTAGATGTAAAAATTATCAACTCATAATCATCAAGTCTATTCTTACTCAAAGCCAACCCATATGGCAAAGTAGAGTTGCCCCATAAGGTTTTCTTGGCTATATTCTTTATAGTAACAGATCACCCAATCTTTTTCCCAAATTGCTGCTGAATGAGTTTGAACAACCAACCTTTTACTCATCCATCTTTGCTGTGGTGAAAAATGTGTGAAACTGCTCACTACAGATTAGTAAATAAAAACTAAACCTATGCTTACCTTCCTTGGATAATCTGACACTGTGTACCCCACAAGTCAGTGGCTTTAAATAACAAAAACTTACTTCCTCACAGTTATGGAGGCTAAAATTCCAACTCAGCATCTTGGTTTTACCAATTCCTTCCTTGTAGATAGTCTCAGGCATTCCTTGGTCCCTTGGTTTGCACACACATAATTCTCACATAGTGTGTATGTGTCTGTGTGTTTGTGTGTCTCAACTGCTCTTTTTATAACTTGAAGTGATCAGATTTAGGACATACCCTACACCGGCATGCTGTTATTATTATTAAGTGCTTTGGAGTCGATTCTGATTCATAAGGACCCTACGTAGAGTAGTAGCTAATGAGTTTGAACTGATGCTCTTGTGGCTAGCAGTCCAGGATTCATTCTACAATGCCACACTATGACCTCATTTAACTAGCAGAGAAAACCCTATTCTCAAGCAAAATTACATCCATAAATATAGGGGTTAAGATTCCAATGGAAATTTTGCGGGAACATAGTTTAACCCATAACAATCTTTGTATGATAATCAAACAAATCTCTAACGGACAAAATTTTAAATTTTTGGAAACCACCCCCCCCCCTTAAATCATGTTTTAATTGTCTTAAACAAATAAGATGGAAAAATTAATAAACTTTTAGTTGTCTTTATAGAATGTAGTACTTGAAAGGTACTAGATTAACATCTAAAATAAAAATAAATATTCAAGTAAGCTATACTAAGACAAGTTACTATTATTTTTATAACACCTAATATACAAGGGGAGTACTGGTATGGCACTGCAGGATAATCCTCTGGATCTCAAGGTCAGCTTGAATCACCAGCTGCTCCTCGGAAAACCTACGTAAGGTCACTGTGGGTTGGAACCAACTTAATGGCACTTAACAACAACAACAATATACAAAAGGGCTTCAGAATGTTCATAGAAAATGAAATTATAAAACAACGGAAAATTCCTATGAACTTTTGAAGACCCTCATATATATATACAATACTGTTCTAAATACTTCCTATATTCTCCCTCATTAAATCCCTACTACAACCTGAGAACAGTACTGTGTTTGTCCCCTTTAAAAGTGGGGAAATTGAAGCACTGTACCACATAGGTGGATCTCACAGTCAGGTGTCATTATAAGATAAATAAGAATTGTAGACTTTTCTCATTTATTACTCTGCTGCATGTAATAAATCTTAAACAAAGGCAGTTAAAGACCTTATTCATTTCCTTTCCCTGGAATTGCAAGTTTAGTAGTCTCTAAAGCACATAAAAACATGTGGAGGGCTACAGAGCAGATCTGCTTGTCTGACATCATTTGTTGATTACAACATCCACTAAGATGCACATCAATCTATCTAGTTCTCACTTACAGGTCACTACTCTGGTAGCGTAGTGATTACGAATCGGACTGCGAGCCGCAAGGTCAGCAGTTCGAAACTACCAGCTGTTCCATGGGAGAAAGATGAGGCTTTCTGCTCTCGTAAAGATTTACAGCCTCAGAAACCCTATGTAGGGTCACTATGAGTCGGAAACGACTCCACGGCACATAAAAACAACAACTATGCCTTAGGCCTGGCACAGCCAATACCTCTCCCAACTATGTCCTTGGTACTCTGGAACTCACAGAGACATTTAATTACTCCTAAGCCAGGATGATACTACCTTGCTTCTTGAAAGTGAAGAGTACTTGAAACATTTACTGATGAAGATCAAAGAACACAGCCTTCGGGATGGATTGCATCTCAATGTCAAGAAAACAAAAATCCTCACCACTGCACCAATAAACAATATTTTTATCAATGGAGAAAAGATTGAAGTTGTCAAGGAATTCATTCTTCTTGGATCAGCTATCAAAACTCATGGAAGCAGCAGTCAAGAAATCAAATGACATATTGCATTAGGCAAATCTGCTGCACAAGACCTTTTTAAAGTGTTGAAGAACAAAGATGTCAGCTTGAAGACTAAGGTGCGCCTGACCCAAGCCATGGTATTTTCAATAACCTCATATGCATGCGAAAGCTGAACAGTGAATAAGGAAGACCGTAGAAGAATTGATGCTTTTGAGCTATGGTGTTGGAGGAGAATATTGAAAGTGCCATGGGCTGCCAAAAGAACCAACAGATCTATGTTGGAAGAAGTGCCGCTAAAGTGCTCCTTGGAGGCCAAGATGGCCAAACTTTGTCTCTCATACTTTGTACATACTGTCAGGAGGAACCAGTCACTGGAGAAGGATGTTGTTTGGTAGGATAGAGGGTCAGAGAAATAGAGGAAGACCCCCAGTGAGATGGATTGGCAAAGTGGCAGCATCAATGGGCTCAAGAATGGCAACAATTGTGAAGCTGATTCAGGATCAGGCAGTATTTTGTTGTTATACATAGATTCGCTATGAGTCGGTACCGACTCAATGACACCTTAACAATAACAACACATTTAGTGTAAAGAGCTCTTGTAGTGTAGTGGTTACAAATCAGTCTGTGAACCTCAAGGTCAGCAGTTTGAAGCTACCAGCTGTTCCGGGAGAAAGATGAGGCTTTCTGCTCCATAAAGATTTACGGAAACCCTGTACAGAGTCACTATGAGTCAGAACCGACTCCATGGTACATTACCACCATCACATTTGCTGGACTGCAAAGCCCTTTGAACCATAGGTCAGCAATTCAAGCTCAGCAGCTGCTCCTTGGAAACTCTATACAGGGTCATTATAGGTTGAAACTGACATGATGGCACTTAGTAACAACAACACATAATTTTTTTTTTTTTTTTTTAAGTTTATGGTTCAGTGGTAGAAACCTTGCCTTCCTTGTGAGAGACCTGGGTTTGATTCCTACCCAATGCACCTCAGGTCTGATGGTGGTGGTGGTCTGATGGTGGTAGTGGTGGTGTGCGACAGAGTTGGTTAAGACACATTGTGACCCTGCAGAGGGTTTCCATAGTGGAGGCTTGTTTTCCTAGTTAAAAATAAAAATCACCATCACACCCATAAGTAAATACTGCTTTTCTAATTCTCTTTGTGTTTTTTCAAACATTTAAATATCCATGCTAAGCCTTTGAAAATGAAATGCCAAGAATTTGACTTCCTTACTAACTGCAGACTTCTGTGTCATCTCTTCCTTCCCTGGCGCAATGAAAATGAAAAAAATCTAAATTCCAAGGATAGGAAAAGGGCAGGGAGTACAAGGGACTAGATAAAGAAAAGCTTTGCTTACACCCTTTTCCTGTGACAGACTTTGTTGTTAGGTGCCACGGAGTTGGTACCTAATCATATTGACCTTATGCACAACAAAATGAAATACTGCCCACTTGGCACTCAGTAATGAAAATTAGAAAATCAGTATTTACTTACGGGTGTGATAGTGATTTTTTATTTTTAAGTAGGAATATAAAAATATCTGAAGCATATTCAAGCATTCTTTAATTGGTGCCACATTTAAAATTCTAGAACACTAAATATCCCAACATTTTCTAAATCAGGTTTTTTTATAATTGTCTGCTCCATAAAAATCACAGCCTAAATAACCCTACGGAGCTGTTCTACTCTGTCCTACAGGGTCTTTATGATTCAAAGGCACAGAACAACAACAATATTAGAATATTGTTAGAGGGCAATGACAAACAATTTGATGTAGAATTTAATTGTTCTCATTTTAGAATATTAAAGTTGGTGGTTGCTTTTTTTAAGGTTAAAAACAGAAGAAAGTGTATATTAGTACACAATCACATACTATATATTAAAATACACTAAAATATATTTTTAAGTGTTATTTATTGTCAAAATAACATTGGGAATACCTAAGCAACTGGACACTGGCCTTTAAAAGAAAAAAGACATACTTTTGATCTCAAATATATTTATATGTGTTTACTCAGTAATTCTTAAATGATGTTTAAGTCACTCCACAGGGACTTTCTTCTTAGAGTACTTCCTATGAGCTAGAACACAAAATATGGCATTATAGTGATCTCAATTTTCTTTAGAAGTTGTCCAAGATAACATTATGTTCCCTGATTTCTTCAGAGTAGCCTCCAATGATGATACCAGTTCCTTGTTCTGTTGAGTCAATTTCAACTCATAGCAACCCAGTGTATGTCCAAGTAGAATTGTGCTCCATAGGGTCTTCAATCACTGATTTTCGGAATTAAATTGCAAGTGTTTTCTTCTAAGGCATCTCTGAGTGAACTTGAACCTCCAACCTTTTGGTTAGCAGTCAAGCAGGTTAATTATTTGAACTATCCAAGGATTCCTCAAATCAGAAAGAGCCCAGCAAACTGCTGTTGTCATTCAACTTTAAGGAGCTCACACACAATGACTTTGATGAATAACTCTGCCTAGCCAGCCTGCATCCCAAGGGTTACTCTGGTGGTCAAGATCACCTCTACTTTTGTGGACCATAACTTTCTGAGTGTAAGATGTCCGAATGAGTCCCAAGAATGGGTGTTGAAATTTGAGAAAGTATGTTAGAATCAGGAATGCTTCACTTTGTATAAATCCAACTATAAATTAATTCCTTCTTCATTCATTAATCAATAACCATGTACACATAATAATCTATAGTATTTATTCTTACATTTCAAGAAGAGATGCTATTTAACACATGAACATCATCACATCCACATTTATCCTGAACTCCTCTCTGACAGAAGTAGGAGTTCCTCAACTTTTGATTATTCAAAATCCGAATATCAAAGGAATCCAGGAGTGGTGTTCTCAACCTCAAATCTATGGGAGAGTTTCTGAAGTAAGTTCTGAAGACAACCTGCAGCAGGAACATACGGGTATACTGGGCTGATGAAAGATGCTGAGTCCAGAGTCCCACTTCCCAGAAATTCTGATCTAAGTAGAAATAGAGCCAGAAATCTGTCTTTTTAACGAACATTCCAGGTGAATATCAAGTCTGTTAAGCTTTTAAATGATTCACTTCCTAATTAAGAAAATTTTATTACCCATACAGAACACCTGGATAGTAATTATTCTAAAACACTAATTTTCAAATTTTGGCAGGCCTCGGGTCACCTGTTGTTGTTGTTGCGCATCATCAAATCAGTCCTGACTCATAGCAACCCTGTAGGACTGATTAGAACTACCACATGACTCTTTATGAAAGCAAGTAGCCAAAATTTTTCTCACGCACAGCCAATGGTAGGTTCAAACGCAGCTGAGACTACCACCAGGGTTCCTTAGATCACCTGCAGGACTTTTTAAATCATGGATTCTGAGCCCCATTTGTAGTGTTTCTGAATCATTACCATACTATGGGGGCCTGAGAATTTGTAGCTCTTTCAAGTTCCCAGGTGTTACTAATGCCACTGGCCCAGTTCTACACGTTGAATGCCACTGATCTAGACAAATACTTTGTGCAAATGCAAAAGCAAATACTCTTCAAAATGATTTTCTGAGTGTCATATAAAAAGAATTGTTATTAAGTGCCATCAAGTTATTTCCGACTCATAGCGTTTCCAAGGAGTGAATGGTGAGTTTGAACCACCAACTTTGTTGTTCAAACGCATTTTGCTGGTCAGTGCTTATCCTACAGCGGCACACCAGGTCTCCTAAAAACAGTGAAAGAAATGTAAAGGTATTTCTTTGGTTCTGGAATTCTCATTTCATCATACTAACATGCATCATTAATTTCCAAGTGAGGATATAGGATGGCAGCATTTACTTTTATAGTTTAGCACAGAGCTCTCTTTTCAAGGAAAATCCTTGGAAACTATTTGAGTAAAGTTTGATATAGCATCATGACAAGTTAGTGCACCCAAGAAACTTGGATCTTCTTTGTCCCCATCCAGATCTTACCCCTTGCTTCACAAAGCTAATTCCAGAGACATCTAATAACACAGAGGAAGAGAGACGTCCTGCTCACAATTCAAATCAGTATGTCCAAATCACTTTTTCCCATTCAATCTACTTTGCATAGAACTAAACTAATGAAATAATATTGTAGCCTTTTTACATGCTTTACATACTTTAGAGAGTGAGAAAGACATATATTTTAACTATATTGAAAATATTTTAGTTAGTAACACTGTTGTTGTTAAGTGCCATCGAGTCGGGTCTGACCCATAGCGACCCTGTACAGGGTTTCCGAGGGTGTAAATCTTTACGGGAGTAGAAAGCCTCATCTTTCTCCCGCGGAGCGGCT
This sequence comes from Chrysochloris asiatica, assembly GCF_000296735.1. Classification (NCBI taxonomy): domain Eukaryota; kingdom Metazoa; phylum Chordata; class Mammalia; order Afrosoricida; family Chrysochloridae; genus Chrysochloris; species Chrysochloris asiatica. The sequence continues at coordinate 8,022,142 of NW_006408630.1, forward strand.
GGTAGTTTCGAACCGCTGACCTTAAGGTTCGCAGCCCGATTCGTAACCACTACGCTACCAGAGCTCCTAATGTATACAAAAATACATATGTGAAGAAAATAACATAGTGCCGTACTTTGTCCTGGTGTGGCACTGTGGGCTAATGTGTCAGACTGCAAAGTTGTTTGAACTACAAGGTCAGTGGTTCAAGCTCACCAGCTGCTCCTTGGAAACCCTATACAAGGTCACTATGGGTCGCAATCAACTCGACAGCACTTAACAACAACAACAACCATACTCTAGTAGAAGTCCTGGTGTGGTGCTGTGGACTGAAAGATCAGTTCAAACTGCAAGGTCAGCTGTTCAAGCTCACCAGTAGCTCCTAGGAAACCCTACGCAGGGTAGCTATGAGTCAGAACCAACTAAATGGCACTTAACAACAACCACAACAATACTACAGTAAGAAGATAAACTATGTACACAAATAAGAATGATATGATGCAGATTAAAATAAGATTTGGGCAATCTGATTGTAACTGATTATAAATAGTGGGTAACTTTACTAAAAAGAAAGAAAGGGGTTTTTTTTTGTTGCAGATTTTAGTTTTTATTATGAATTGAATGAAAGTTTACATGCAAGAACATTAGTTTTACACTCATCCTATTGTATTTCATTTCATTGCAATGATTATAATCCCCTCCATGCATCATCATTCAACAGTATTTGCTTCTATTACCGCTGGGTTTTTTGTTTTGTTTTTGGATGTACACAAAACACTCAAGAATATATAATCATTTAAACAACCAAAGGGCACATTCTACAAGCCTGCCTCCTGGCTGCCAACACACAGCCTTTCTCTTTCCATGAGTCTAGAGTCTTCAGCTTCTGTATCTCTCCATGTCTGGTGTCGCTGCTTCTCTGAACAGGATTCCATGTTCCACTCATGCTCTACTCTATGGATGGTGCTTGGGTCCTCTGTTCCTGGACTGAAAGATTTAATAATCCTCCTTTTTTGGTACAAAACTTTTACCTTTACAGTTGTGACAATCGCAATTAGTCATGATAACAATTACTCACTATTGAATCATAAGAATCGTATCCCCATCTCCTTTTACCAGATCCATTTAGACAAGATGAAAACTAGTCAATGGGCATTCTCCCTTCCCCTGCACACTCTGAAACTAAACTTCCTCTTGAAAACTTATAAGAAAGACATTTTGTGCCTTTATAGCCACCAGCCCCCATTTTAGGTAGCCAGTGGCTATGGTGCCCATCCCTATCAACTCTATGTACAGAGGGGATGGGAATGATCCTTGAATGAAGATTTCTTCTTTCTCAATTGGTATTTTAAGCTACTGCATCCATAAGTATAGGTCAAGTTCATCAATTGTAGCAATTTACATTTGTTTCCTTTATCAAATTTTTTTATCTTCCTGTAGTCAAGTTTTGATCATCCAACCATTGAAGTTAGGTCAAAGGAGTACTGTCTGCAAATTTAGGCATTCTTGTGCATCTCACCTCACTTCCTATTAGCTGGATGCCATATCCTTGTCCACAGGCCCAGGAATCCCCAGGTCTCACCATACTTCAGACCAACCAGCCCTTCCTCTTGTCTCTCTCATCTCCAGATTGTTAGAAGTCTATGGAATGTAGTCAAACTCAGCTCACATCTTCAATGCGGTCACCAGCAAGCTTACATGCCTGCTCTTGTATTCTTTTTGAGTTTCAGTCTTGGAAAGCGGTTTGTACTGAAGGGACTTGATTGCTTGCCTTTATGGATCCCGAGCAAACAGCTTGCTTGTTCTTGTGGTAGCCAGTCAGACTGCCATTTTGTTTTTTTTCTTTTCCCTGATGGTCTTTCTTTCAAGAAGTATCTTCTGTTCCTCTAGCTGCTCCAGGCTGGTCTTCTTGTCATTTCAAGTGGGAATGTCCCACCTCAGAAGGTTCTGGATGAGGCTCAGGATTCCAGCTAAGGTCCTATACACACTACAAAGGCTCCACAAGAAGCCTCTTTCACTAGGCAAGTTCTAGAACACCTTTTAGGTAATATAATCAGATACAGCCTGAAGACAGGCTTACAAGCTTTCTATAATCAAGTTTCAAGATATTCCTTTCTATCCCACTCAAGTGTCTATTTTACAGTAATAGGCAAGGGAAACCAATATTCAAAAGACAGTCAAGCATCTTAACAGCATTTCCCCTCTTTTTACCCATTCAGACTATGTCTCAATCCCTATATCACAGAGCCCTGTTGTTCCAAGGTTGAGCATACATCATTATTTACCTCTGTCCCATTTAGCCTATGAAAACCTGCCTCAGTGTTCCCCTATCTACCTTGTTCTTCCATCCCCTCCCCCTTTTTGGGTATTGCCCTCCCCAACTCCTGAACTATGATGTGTCTATCCCCTACCCTATACTCTACTGTTCCCTCCCTCCCACCTCTGGTAACCAACAAAAACATATTTTTCCCTTTTAATATAGATATCTTTTCTTAAGCTTTTACAATAATGGTGTTATGTAACATTTGTCCTTTTGTGACCGGCTAATTTCACTCAGCATAATATCAGAATCTCTTATGGAAAAACCCAGAAATATGTGCTTTTGACAAGTGTTCAGTTCCCACATTTTTAGTGTAAGGGACAGTAGGTTTTATATGAAGTGTCTTTGTGGACAGAGCCCTATTCATTCATTCATTCATTCATTCAGTAAATAATGTATTCAGCTCATGCAGCATGCAAGACATTTTTTTGTTTATAGTATCATTACATCATTTTTAGTTAAAAAGTAATAATTAGTAAAAATAAAATTATTTTAATTGATGCTGTTCATACAATATTACAGATTTATATCAGAAGCCAGGTCTCATAAACATAATGTTCTCTTAGGACAGTGCTCATTACACTACCCTATGTTGTCATTCAAAAACTCAGGGAGTCAAATTTCAGTAAGATAGATTGTTGCTGTTGTTGTTAAGTTCCATCGAGTCAAATCCAACCCATAGCAACTCTGTATAGGGTTTCCAAAGAGCTAGTGGTGAGTTTGAACCTCTGACTCTGCAGTTCAAACTGGCTTGTGGTCCAGTGCTCATCCTACAGTGCATATATAGCAAACTATGATCAAATAAAAAGTAGTTCTTTCTGGTCACTGCTCTATGATACTAAAATGTAGAAACACATATACATACTGAAAGCTGTATTGTTAAAATGACTATTTCCAACTTTGCAATTTTGGCTACATGTCCTGTGTTCTATTAATATTCTTGCCTTCTGGTGGGAGGAGTTAATGGGCAGGAAGTAGAAAATGCTTTGAGAAGGTACAAAAGAAAGTAAACACTAATTACTAAAAAGCTTGAAATTTTTGATATTCATATAGAGCTCCCCTAGGAAGAATAATGAGGAACAAACCTCAATATCATAAAAATGACCAGGTTTACTGGTTGGATAGAGAATGGTGGATCAGCGAGACAATTGTCCTTAGTCACTCCTCAAGTCTGGAACTATGGCACAATTTTCAAACAACAATACCACTAATGAGGTATATACAACTTAGAATAATCAACCACTTGAGATCAAAAGGGTAACATTTATCCAAGAACAAAGTTCAGAAGGGGTTCGAAAGAAGGAGAATGGGAATAAGAAACACAGGGAGGAAGTAGGATAAGTTATGCTACATTGAGGGAACTGATATCAGTGAGATGAAACAATATGTGTATGAACAATATGTGTATGAATCTAATGTAAAACTGATGATTTGCTCTATAAACCCTTACCCAATTCACAATTTGATGTTGTTGTTAAGTACCGTGGAGTCGGTTCCGACTCATAGTGACCCTGCATAGGGTTGCCTAAGCTATATAAATCTTTACCTGAGCAGAAAGCCTCATCTTTCTCCCACGGAACAGCTGGTAGTTTCAAACTGCCGACCTTGAGGTTAGCAGCCTGATTCATAACTACTATGCTACCAGAACTCCTATATCCAATTCACAATAGAAAAGGTTAAAATAAAAAAGTGCTCTCTTCACAAACTATATGCTATGACTTGGGCAAGTTAAGCAGATTTGTCCTGCTAGTCTAAAATCCTTCTATTCTAAACTTTTAAACAAGCATAAACAAAATGCATGTATTATGTTCTACCATTACAATTTTTAAATCCTCCACTTCCATCCTCATGTCACCTTTTTCCTTTCCTTTCCCTTATTTTTCCCCTGGATTTTGTGTTTTTTCCCCAGTTTATTATGAGGTAAGGAGTCCTGCTGTGGCACTGTGGGATAATGCACTAGAACGCAAGGTCAGTTTGAACTGCAAGTTCGGTGGTTCAAATTCACCAGCAGGTCACTATAAGTCAGAACCCACTCAAAGGCACTTAGCAATAACAACACAGTGAAGTAGCAAGGATAAAGAGGGTAGGGAAAGAAAGAAAAATGGAAGGGAAGAAGGAAAAATAATAACATAATTTGGATTTCTTGAACTAAAATGTTGCAACTAAGGCAACATACCAGAGGACTTCAAAGAGTTAAATGAAGTTAAAAGATAACGGAATTTTTACATGAACATTTGAAGTACCTGCATGTGAGGTAACCCTTAAAATAGAAGGGCAAAAGAGCAATGGTGATGCACAAAGGATCAGAAAAGTACTGCACTACCAGAACCAACAAGAAGGTGCTTAGCAACAACAGCATGTAAATGGTAGAAAAGCAGCAAAAGTAAAATAGTCCATTTGTTTAAAGCTCTGTAAATGCACGGTCTCTGAAGAATCCAAATGAAAGAAAATCAGCATCTTCTAACAGTCACTCAGCTCCTCACCTTATTAATAGTAGTAGCAATGAAACACACTAAAATCACAGCTCTGTTTTGTGTGTGTGTTTCATTGCTGTGTTTTGTGTGTATTTCAATGTTACCGTATCACCTCAAGTTTATGACTGCTTCCTGAGGTAGAAGTAGATGTGTCAGTAACTGAACATAAACATGAGGTGTGCCTGTTCCCACAAAGCCAAACCCTTGCAATTGCTAAGTTAAATTCTTCAAACTATGTCAAACCCACTTTTCACTCTTGCTTTATAGATGTAAAATACTTGAATATGTTTGCAAGAATAATGAACTTATCCATATACTCAGAGCCAAATGACTTATCTACTTAACATGTTTTATTTATAACATTTATAAACATGCAATAATATATAACAAACAAAAAATTAAATTATTTGGAAAATTGCTCTTTTAAAATCTTAATGATTTGTAATACAGTCATTTATTTCATAACTGAAAATATTAATGGAGTTAAATGTTGTTGTTAAGTGCCGTCAAGTAGGTTCTGACCCATAGTGACCCTGTACAGGGTTTCCGAGGCTGTAAATCTTTACGGGAGCAGAACGCCTCATCTTTCTCCCACAGAGTGGCTGGTAGTTTCAAACTGCTGGCCTTAAGGTTCGCAGCCCAATTCGTAACCACTACACTAAATGCCAGTTGTTAATTACTTATAGTTTCTATTTAAACAATTCTTGCATGCGTCACACAATTCTGATGTAAGACAGGCAAACATAGAAATGAAATAAACATAGAAAAATAGATAACTAATTGTTGTTGTTGTTAAGTGCCTTTAAGTTGGTTCCAACTCATAGTGACCCTATATAAGGTTTCTTAGGATTGTCTGGTGAGTTTGAACCATTGACCTTGCAGTTCAAACCCACCTTGAGGTTCAGTGCTTGTCCTACAGCACTAAGAACAGCTAAATATTTAAACTCACACAAAACTTCGAATTTTATACGTAGAATGTTGTCAGTTGTCATTGACTCAGCTCCAACTCATACTGACCCCATGTAAAATAGAATGAAATTGCCTAGTTTTATGCCATCTTCATAATCATTGGTATTCTTAAGATCATTGTTGTAGTTACTATTTATTTTGAGTGCCTTCCAACCTAGTGGACTCATCTATCAGCACTATAATGGAAAATATTTTGTCGTGATTTGTAAGATTTTTATTATTTAGTTTTCAGAAGTAAATCACTAGGCCTCTTATCCTAGTCTGGAAGCTGTATTCCATCCTTTAATAACTTCAATCTGTTCTTCATTAATCATTATGTTATTTATTGGGCCAGTTGTGAAGATTTTCATTTCTTTACATTGAGGTACAATTCATACTAAAGGTTGTAGTCTTTGAATTTCATTAATAAGTATTTTAAGTCCTCTTCACTTTCAGAAGCAAGGTTGTATCATATGCATATTACAGCTTGTTAATGAGCCTTCCTCGAACCCTTATGCCATGTTCATCTTCATATAATCCAGCTTCTCGAATTATTTACTCAGTATACAGGTTGAATAAATATGGTGCATGCTGGTGTACAACTTTCCTGATTTTAAACCATTCAGTGTTCCCTTGTTCTCTTCGAACAGCTGCCTCTTGATCTATGTACAGATTCTTCATGACACAATGAAGCGTTCTGGAATACCAATTCTTAGTAATGTTATCCATAGTTTGTTATGATCCACAAAGTCAATAAAGCACAAATAAACATCTTTCCAGTATTTTCTGCTTTTAGCCTAGATCCATCCCTAGTTTCATATCCTTTTCTGAATTCAGCCTGAATTTCAGACATTTCCCTGTTGATGTATAGTTGCAACCATTATTAAATTATTTTCAACTAAATTTTACTTCCATGTGATATTTATGATATTGTTCTGTGATTTCCACATGAGTCAACTCTCTTTGGAATGGATACAAATATGGATCTCTTCCAATTAGTTGGTCAGGTAGCTATCATCCAAATTTCTTACCATACAGTGAGCTCCTCCCGGGCTGGATTAGTTTATTGAAAGATTTCAATTTGTATTCTGTCAGTTCCTAGAGCCTTGTTTTTCATCAATGCCTTCAGTCCAACCTGGACTTCTTCTTCCCACACCACTGGTTCTTGATTACATGTAACTTCTTGAAATTGTTAGATATTGACCATTTCTTTTTGGTACAATGACTGGGTATTCTTTTTTCTTCTTTTGATGCTTTCTGTATTATTCAATATTTTGCCCATTGTTGTTGTTGTTAAGTGCCAGTGAGTTGGTTCCGACCCACAGCGACCCAGTACATGGTTTCTGGGAAGTGCCTGGTGGGTTTGAACCACCAATCTTGAGATCCAGTGCAGTATTCTACAGCGCCACACCAGGACTCCATAGAATCCTTTAATCTTGTTAGTCGAGGTTTAAATTTTTTCTTCTGTTCTTAAATGCTGAATGTGTTTTTCCCTATTGGTTTTCTAACTCCAGGTCTTTGCACATTATAATACTTGAGCTTGTCTTTGTGAGCTGCCCTTTGCAATTTTCTGCTCAGTTCTTTCGCTTATCATTTCTTCCATTCTCTTTAGCTTCTTTACAATCAAGAGTAAGTTTCAGAGACTCTTCTGACATCCATTTGGTCTTTTCTTTCTTTCCTGTTTTTAATAAACTTTTGCCTTCTCCATATATGATGTTCTTTATGTTATCCACAATTCCTCTTGTCTTTGGTCATGAGTTTCTAATGCATCAAATCTGTTCTTGATATGGTCGCCAAAATTTCATATTTGACTTTCATTTTCTTCAACTTCAGCCAGAACTTGCATATGAACAATTGATGGTCTGTTCCACAGTTGGCCTGTGAGTTTGTTTGAATGATAATGTTGAGCTTCTCCAGTGTTTCTTCCCACATATGTATTCCATCTGGTGAGGTCCATGGGTGTAGTTACCTTTCATGTTGTTGAAAAACTGGATTTGCAATGAATAAGTAATTGGTCTTGCAAAATTCTGTCATGTGATATCCAACAGTATTTTTATCACCAAGGCCATATTTTCCAACTACTAATCCTTCCTGTTTGTAACTTTCACATTCTTATCACCAACAATTATGAACATATCTTGATTGCATGTTTGATCAACTTCAGACTGCAGAAGATGGTCGAATTCTTCAGTTTCATCATGACTGATTTTAGTGGCTGATACATAAATTTGAATAATAATAGTATTAACTGTTCTTCCTTTTGGTGTATGGATGTTATTCTATCACAGACTGCATTGTAGTTTAAGATAGATCTGGAAATGTTCTTTTTGACAATGAATATGATACCATTTCTCTTCAATTTGTTGTTCCCAGCACAGTAAACTGATACTAGCTCATTTCAGCTCACTAATACCTGGGAATTCCATCTTTATTCCTTCCCTTTCATTTTTGACTGCTTCCAGTTTTCCTAGATTCATATTTTGTACATTACACATTCCAAATATTAATTGATGTTTGCAGCTGTTTCTCCTCATTTTTAGTTGTGCCCTATCAGCAAATGAAGGTCCTGAACATTCTCTCCATTCACAAACTTATGATAAACTGTACTTTGAGGAGGCAGCTCTTCCAAAGTCATATTTTGAATGCCTTCCAACCTGAGGGCCTCATCTTCTGACACGATAACTGATAATGTTCTGCTGGTATTTATAAGGTTTTCAGTTTGCTAACCATTCAGAAGTAGCCTTCCTCCTAGTCTGTCTTAGTCTGGAAGTTCTCCTGAAAGCTGTCCATCACTGGTAACCCTGCTTATATTGAAAATACCAGTGGCTTAACTTCCAGCATCATTGCAATACACAAGCCACCACAATACAGCAAACTGAAAGATGAGTGGTGGGATAAGTAGAATGTAAACTAATTGATCATTTCTTTGCCTAACATATATAACAGACTGAAAATAAAATACGAAATAATTGTATTTCCATCCTTTAATATTTTTAATTGGGTGAAATATATATATAACAGCATTTGAATTTCAACCATTTTTACATGTTCAATTCAGTGGTATTATTTGTTTCACATGTAGAGTGAATATCATCATTGTCTTTTTCCAATTTTTTTCATTAGCCTTAACAGAAATTCAGTACTACTTAAGCAGTATTTTCCCATTTCCACCTTCCATTCATCCCTGGTAACCATTAAAAAAGCATTGATCTCTTTGCATTTGTCTATTCTGGATATCTCAGATAAGTGGAATTAGACCATATTTGTACTTTTGTATTTGACTTTTTCACTCACCATAAACTTTCAAGGTTCAACATGTCATACATAGAATGTATCAGAACTTCATTTCACTTTATGATTCAATAAGATCCCATTGTATGTATATGTTGTTGGTCATTGCCCTAGAATCTGCTCCAACTCATGGCTACCTTAATTATAACAGAACAGAACATTGTCTGGTCCTATGCCTTTCTACACAGTCATTGCCATATATCTTTGGCTGGGTTCTTTAAAGAGTAAAAATCAGTAAATATGTAGGTAAGAAGTTTTGGTAGTGTTGTGGTTACCAGTCGAACTGCTAACTTCAATATCAGCGGTTTGAAGCTACCAGGCTTTACATGGGGAAAAGATGAGGTTTTCTGCTCTCATAAAGATTTATAGCCTCAGAAAACCTATGTGAGTCGGAACCAACTCTGCAGCACAACACCATCACCACCAAATATGTAGGTATATATTGTTGTTAAGGTCCAACTCAGCGACCCTACATAGGGTTTCTAAAGAGCAGCTGGTGAGTTTGAACAGCTTATTTGTATGTTCTAATATATAACACATTTTATTTATTCTTTTATCTGTTGACAGACACTTGGGAAGGGATACTGAATGATTTTAAATCAGGAAAGGTGTATACCCGAGTTGTTTCTTTTCACTCTGCTTACTCAGTCTGTATGCTAAGAAAATGATTGGAAAAGTTGGATAATATGAAGAAGAACATGGCATTGGGATTGCAGGACCTGCATATTGCAACCTGCCATATGCAAATGACACAACCTTGCTTGCTGAGAAGAAGAAGGACTTGAAATTTTTACTGATGAAAATCAAAGACTACAGTCTACAGTATGGGTTACACCTCAATGTAAAGAAAACAAAAATCCTCACAACTGGATCAATAAATAACATCATGATAAATGGAGAAAAGTTTGAATTTGTCAAACACTTCATTATGTTTGGATCCACAATCAATGTTCACGGAAGCAGCAGTGAAGAAATCAAATAGCATACTGCATTCAATTAATCTACTGCAAAACACCTCTTTAAAGTCTTCAAGAGTGAAAATGTCAATTTGTGGATTAAGGTGCTCCTGACCCAAGTCATGGTATTGTCTTATCTCCTCATATGCATATGAAACTTAGACAATGAATAAGGAAGACCATAGAAGAATCTATCATTTGAATTGCAGTGTTAGTCAAAAATATTGAAAGCATCATGGAGTGCCAGAGGAACAAAAAAATCTTTCTTAGAAGAAGTACAGTCAGAATGTTCCTTAAAATCAAGTCTTTCATACTTTGTACATACAGTCTAGAGGGACCATTCCCAGGAGAAGGACATCAAACTTGGAAAAGTGTAGGGTCAGTGAAAAAGAGGAAAACCTCCCAGTGAAATGGATTGACACAATAGCAGTAACAATGGGCTCAAATATAAACAATTGTGAGAATGGCACAAGAATGGCCAGTGTTCCCTTCTGTTGTGCATAGGTTCACTATGGGTTAGAACCAATTACTCAGCACATAGCAGTAGTAGTATTAAGGCTTGTATCTTGCAAAAACAACCAAAGAAGCTGATCCTACACACCCATTCACTAGTTCATTCTATCACATAATTTAATTCAATATTTTATTGTTTTTTAATAATCATTTATTGTGTTGTTTGTGAAAATTTAGACAGTAAAATAGGTTCCCATTCAACAATTTCTCTACAATTTTGAGTGACACTGTTAACAGATTTTGCAATGTGTCAACATTCTCATTATTTCCATTCTTGTTCCATTTTCAGTCAACTAGTTTCCCTGCCCAATTGTCCTTTTCATCTTGCTTTAGTGTAAATGTTAACCATTTAATCTCCTATAGTCTCAATTGGTCTTCTCTAGTCTCAACTGGTCCAGCAAGCTTTGCCTTTTTAAGAATGTGTGTCTATTCTGCATTGATCTCTAGTATGTACATTATCTCTATTATGTAACTATCATGATCCATCTACTGTGGCCCTGATCAGAGCATTCAGTAGAGGTAGCTGGGTCCCATCTAGCATTCAGGTTAGACGAGACCATGATACATGTAGACTATTAGTCCTATAGACTATGGTCTGTTGAATCTTTGGTTTCCTTCTTTTTCTTTTGCCCCAGATGAGCAAATATCAATAATTGCACTGCCACTCACAAGTTTTTAAGACATCAGAAACTACTCACCAAATTAGAATGTATAACATATACTTTATGAACTATGAAGGAAAGTAAAAAGATACTGCTGGAAAAAAAAAAAAATACAAAGAAATCTCTACTAAACAAAAATATCAAAATGTGAAGCTATTGTTTCTCAACATCTCCACCATCTGGGTCTATACACTTCTGAAGACATTGTTACCATCTCTCTAACCCGTTCCTGAAGAATTCTGTGCTGTTTGATTTACACTATGTCAAATGAGCATTTTTGACATTCTTGAGGGATTCAGATTCTCTTCCTTTTAAATGGTCTTTAAATCTGGGGAACAAAAAGAATCCTGAAGGAGCAAGAATAGGTCTGTAGAATGGATGGGATAAAGTTTATCAATGAAATTTTCCCATGGGGCAGCTCTTGCTGCCCTTGAAGAATGAACAGATGCATTGTTGTGAAGGAAAAAAAAAAACAAAAATTTATTTGGCTAAATTAACCTGGCCTTTTCCTTACTGATGCAGTTTTCCATTTTCTTAAAAGTTCTTCTTAGTAAGCCCCCATAATCATCATGCATTCTTAGAGAAAATCTATCATGATTAACATTTGGGGATAAAAAAAATACAGTCACTATAACCTGATCTGACCACTCTACCTTGGATTCATCTGGCCTACCAGATCCCCTTGGAAGCTACAATTTTGACTGGACCTTGCTCTCTTGATCACATCAGTAAATCCAAGACACATCCCAGTTACAACTCCTTGTATAAAATCATCTTTACTAGTTTCCCTTTTGCTTAAAAGACTGATGGAAGATCATCTTTGAGCTAACTGATCTTCAGTAAATGCTTTTGGCACTCATCAAGCCTAAAGCTTCCTGAAGCCAAGATATTTTCTGAAAATTAATAATGCCAAACCATGTGAGATACCAACTTCAGCAACTATTGCACCGATGGTAATTCTATGGCCATCTTCTACCAGTTCCTGGACTTCAACCACAGTTTCTTCATTCCACAGGGTTGACAATCTTCCCTCTCATAACTCATCTTTGAGGGTTTTCCAATCTTCCTTAAAACACTTGATCCATCTAAACTTCGATGTTTTATGTGAGGTATTATTTCCATAAGCATGTTTCAAAGCTTCAGTGATTTGAAAAGAAATCTACTTTAGTTTTGTTAGAAATCTGATATTAGCCTTCACTTCAAAATTTTTTTCCATGACACAAAAAACATCCTTTTTTGAAGGCACCCTAAGAAGACTAAGAAGAGTATATTACTGAAAGGACTTGTCTTCAGTCATTTACTGATTTTAGAGACACATTTAAACATGTTTTGTTTAGAATAAACTTTTACATGTATAAACTGGAACCCACTGTAATATATACCCTTGCATATTATGCCAATTGACTGAGTTGCCCCACAAGACTATTGCTTTCACCTTTCTCCTTCAGTATACGACTCTCACAAGGTGCTTGTTTCTAAGAAGTATCAGTAACTATACCCCCGGCATGAATTATTATATGTTTTTCTTATGTTAAGTGCTGTTAAGTCAGTTATAACTCATAACAACCAGGTATAGGTTCCTGAGGAGTGGCTGGTGAATTTGAACTGCCAATCTTGCAGTTAGCAGTCCAGTTCTTATCCTACAATGCCACACCATATATATGCATATTTACACA
>NW_006408630.1:8038775-8040967 GCF_000296735.1 Chrysochloris asiatica
ATCAGAATTTTTTTTTTCTTTTTAATTTCTTGCTGTCTAATTTTTATTTTAGGAGACAACAATGGATGGTCTATGCAATTCGACAACTATTTTGCAAATTACTACAATGCATATCCCTTACAAGAAGAAATATTTGAATGTTGTAAGTAACCAGAGAAATGGATATTCTTTCTATGTGGTTATTTGTTTTTTGTTTTTTTAAATCTTCAATTCCATATTTTTAAGTTAATTATAGTTTTCTAGTTGCAAATCCCAGTAGTGATGCAGCTTTAATATGGGAATTTTATTTTAGAATTACTTAGGTACTTTAAGTGTAGAAGTAACAACTAATTATTATTGCAAACAAAATTAATGTCACTCAGTCGAATTGTTCTTTTATATAAATTCTCTTTTCATAATCACTAACAATCTTATAAACTCTAATGTAAAGGACTGAAGAAGTAGAAGCACAGAGAAGCTGTGTGGGTTTTAATATTCGCAAGTGGAAAGTCCTCCAGGAATTAAGCTGTATTTTAGAGCTCCAAAATCCTTATTAATCATAACCTGCTGTGGTTAGCCGTATTCCCAAAGCTTACAAAAATACTAAAGGGCTTTAGGAGGGGAGGTGCAGGTTATAACCTGTGTGCTAATTCTATAATATTTTATATCATGAAAACCTATGAAAAATAACTCCTTTTAGATAAATTTAAAGTAGTCTCATGAATTATTTAAACATAAATACATGCCTTGGAGTTACAATTTTAGCCCTAGCTTTTTAAGACGTGACTTAAAAGCAGAGAGTATGGGGAGGAACACTTATTGTGTATTTTCCTTTATATTCTAATACAAAGTCCATATTTTCAGTTTTGGTGTTTTTTTGTTTGTTTTCACTACACAAATTTGATTAGATTTATTAACTTAAAAATTAAAAACCACTAACAGCTTTTATTTAAGTAGATAATATATACATCTTCTGACTCAACAACTGTCTAGCTTACCTATCTCCAAGATCATAGAGATCAAATTTGATCATTAAACAATGAAAAGCTTTAGAGAAAAACAAAGGTAACTAGCAGATCTCATTTAACTGCTAGTGTAATATTAAAAAAAAAAAACTCATGGATTAGCCTGTAACTCAAACAGTAGTCTTTAGTATCTTTTTTATTTTTATAGTGTCTTTTCTTTATATTTCTTAAATTTTAATTGAATTATTTTATAATTCATCTTATTCCTAAAAGGATTTTATCTAGCTTTTGATAACTAATGGACTTAAACCATTAACATGATATAAAAGATAAAAACCAAATGGTGAGGAATACAGAAACAGAGAAATAGAAATAGAGAAAAAGAGAAATAGAGAGGAAATATATTCAAGAGGACTTCAAAAAGTTGGTAGGAAAAATGGAATTAAAAGATAATGAAATTTGTCCATGGACTTTTTGATGCCTCTCTGTATATAAAGGAAATTTTCACTGAGAATAGTTTAGCATTTGAGTGCAAAGCTTAATTCTGCACTTTGTGGTCATTAAGTCATAAAGGAAGGCATAATGGGTTACACACTTTCAGAGTCTAGTTTGTTACACAGAAACAAACACATGGGGAGGAAGGTGGGAAACAGATCAAGTGTCACAATTTTTAACTGAGAAAAAGATGAGGCTTTAAAGCCTCAGAAACCCTATACAGGGTCACTATGAGTCCTAATCAACTCAGTGGTAGTGGGTTTGGATTTTTTTTTTTGGTTTGCTGTGCGCTGGAAGAAATTTTTTATAAGTATATTTGTGTGACACTGTAGGATAAGCCCTGGACTGCTAATCAAAAGATTGACAATTCAAACCCACCACCTGCTCCTCAGAAACCCTATGCAGGAATGGGGAGCCTTTTTTCTGCCAAAATTTATAACATCATTCTCAGGCTATACAAAATTATCAATTTAAAAATGCAGCCTGCTATATTTGGTCAAACATTTAGTTAACTCACCATAAGACAACAACAGCAAAGGTCAGTTTGAACCACAAGGTCATCTCACCAGCCACTCCTTGGAAACCCTATACAAGGTTGCTATTGGTCAGAACTGACTTGATGACACTTAGCAAAAACAAGCAACAATGTGATGGCTGGAACTGCCGTTGCCTTGGCAGGGTCAGACCAGACGTTCCCCATTCCTGCTACACAGGATTGGTATGAATTGGAACCAACTCCATAGGACTTAACTG
>NW_006408630.1:8041337-8052823 GCF_000296735.1 Chrysochloris asiatica
TTCCCCATTCCTGCTACACAGGATTGGTATGAATTGGAACCAACCCCACAGGACTTAACAAAAACATACTTTTTTAAGAGAAACAGAGCTACACAATTAGCGATATGTCAAAATATAGAATGGCAATTTATTAGTAGTTAGTGGAGAATAGGAATCCTGGTATGGCATTATAGGATAAGTACTGGACTGCTAACCTACCAGCCACTCCCCAGAAACCCTATACAACCTACCAGCTACTCCCCAGAAACCCTATACAAGGTAGCTATGAGTTAGAACCAACAGGATGGCACTTATAACATTGAAGAACAAATTACATAATTTTTCATTAGAGTTTTTATAAGCTAATTCTGAGGGACATAATTGATCATTTAATATCATTTTCAAACTTGCTAACAGTACAAAAATTGAATGGAAAGTGTACTGTAAAATGTGGGGTATAAATTAAGGTTTCTGTTATACCATGGCATTTAAATCAGATTACCATAAGAATTTATTGGTTTACAATTGTTTTTCAATCAGTGAAAAAATGTGAGGAATTTAAACCTATAAAATCACTTCTCAAGAGAAAGATCACAGATAATATGAGATCTAGTATCAACCAAGGAGTCCTGTTGTACCGTTGTAGGATAAGCACTGGACTGTTAACCACAAAGGTGGTGGTTCAAACCTAACAACCACTCCTTGGAAATTATCTGAGAAACTGGATTATATGAAGAAGACCATAGCATCAGGATTGGAAGAAGACTCATTAGCAACCTGTGATATGCAGATGACATAACTGTCTTGCTGAAAGAGAAGAGGGCTTAAAATATTTAAGGAAGAACACCAAATACCAAAGCTTTGAGGTATGGGTTACACCTCAATGTAAAGAAAACAAAAATCCTCACCACTGGACCAATAAATAAAGAAAAGTTCGAAGGTGTCAAAGACTTCATGTTGCTTGAATCCACCATGAACTCTCATGGAAACAGCAGTCAAGAAATCAAACGACATATTGCATTAGGCAAATCAGCTGTATATAAGACCTCTTTCAAGAGCAAAGATAACAGTTTGAGGAGTAAAGTGTGAACCAATGACTTTGTGGTTAGCATTCCAGTGCTTTTTCTACAGCATGTTATTGCTCTCAGGAATCATCCATTTCTCAATAATGTAGGAATCCAACTCTTTTTGTTGTGTTGCTCTTAAATGCTGTCCAGTCAATTTTCAACTCAGAGCAATCCCAAGTAATAGAATAAAACTGTTCCATACAGCTTTCTAGGCTATAACCCACCAGCTGCTTATTGGGGGAAAGATGAGGCTATTTGCTCCCTTAAATATCTGCAGTCTGGGAAACCTTACATAAGGTCACTATGAGTTAGAATCAACTAAATGGCTGTAGGTTTGTTTCTTTGTTAGGTTTTTTTATTTGTTGTTTTTTGTTTTGTTTTTAATATTTACAGAAGTAGCTGTCCAGGTTTTTCTCCCATGGATCACCTAGTTGTTGAACCACTAGGGTTTCTTATATTTATTATAGCCAAAAAACAAAAGAAACATTTCTGAGTTGATTCTGACTCATAGAGACTCTACAGGGCAGAGTAGAACTGTCCCACAGGGGTTCTAAGGATGTAAATCTTTATGGAAACAGATTGTCACATAATTCTCATGTGGAACAGCTGGTGGGTAAATAATTAACGTTATACTGGTTACCTCTAAGAATACATCGCTGAGAGTCTCTAACATACAGTTGGCCCTCCATATTAGTTTCACATCAGTGGATTCAACCACCTAAGGACGGATTGAAAATATTCAGGGAGGCAAAAATAGCTCCTAAGAAACAACTTAGTGGTTAAAGCAATACCTTGAGTTAAAAAGGAACATAAACTGCTATTTACAAAGCATTTGCCTAATATACGAGTAACCTAAAGATTATTTAAAGCATACAGGATGATTATATTTAAATATAAATAAGCACCCACTGATTGTTTTTAGGGTGAGTCCAGTGTCCTGAAACGAATCCCCTAATAATACCAATGGACAACTGTACTTCATAAATATTAAATCACTTTCCTAAGACAATCACCACAGATAATCAAAGGCATACATCTCATTCTCCCTGTTCCCAGAATCCAGGGTGTACAGAATAAATGTTCAGCCCCATAAATCAACTTTTATATATTCTATACCCCTACCTAAGTCAAAGGAAAATCAGAAAATTATAGGCCTATAAAAGTTTTTTGAAACGATCTTAAATGTTCAGAAAAAAAGGAAGAGAAAAAAATCAACAATATAGTGTAATGTTTGGGTCTTTTCTATCCTTCTAATTAAAAATGATCAGCCATTACAGCTCATGATTCAGCTATTAATAAATACTTGCTCTTAAATAATAACTTTAATGTGGACATAAAACTTCGCCAGACACTGCCAGGTCAGTCCTAGACAGAACTACTCCCATAGGGTGAGTAAGAGCAGATGATTCATTCATTTTGCAACAAATGGATAAGAACAGCCTGCTCTTTAAAAAATTAAAATGCATGCCCTGGTATTTGTATATGTTTCCAAATGGTAATGCTTTAAAATCATTTCAAGGTTAATCAAAAGCAAATATTAGACACTTTACTGAAAGCATTGCTCAGATTTCTTAAGTAGGAGATGGCATAATTTTGTACTAAATAATTTTCTCATCACTTTTTGTTTCTTTCTTCTTATTGTCCTCTTCTTCCTCGTCCCTCATTGTCATTGATTTAACTACCTCATCTTTATTCAGTGGTCAGTTCTGTGCCTGTGCAATGTCTTTGCCAAGGTCTAGAGCTTAGCTGTGATGAAGTCAACTTGCAAGCTGTCCCATCAGTTTCTTCAAATGTGACTTTAATGTAAGTAGAAAAGAATGGCTTCATCCCCATAGCCAGAATAACATCTGTAAAATTGTATCATAATTAAGGCTTGTCATTGTTAATACTACATTTTTATCCAAAAGTGATGTCATTGCTTATTGGTCTATTACTAGGATTACTTTTTGTTTTGTTTTGTTTTTTAGTGTTTATTAAATGCTAGGCCTATTCTAAATTATTTCATTTAATAACTTATATATGCCTTATAGCAACTTTCTAAAGTATTTAACATCATAATATTTTATCTAAACGAAAGACTCCATCAATTGTGTGTGCTAGTAAAAGTAAGGGAGGCTAACAATCAAATGATTTTATGGAGGTATTCTCTCCTATCATACAGAATTGTAATATGACATTTATTGAATGGCCTCTTTTATACTTTATTGGACATAGTTTTTTATATACTCTTATATGTAAGATTTTTAAAAGAAAACAAGTAAATAAATTGGTAAAAATATTTTCAGAACTTAATGTTCAATGTCCAACTTATATGGATCAAATATTGACTCATATTTGTTGACTTTTTCCTTAAGTCAAATTTATGTATGTAAAACAAAATTGTTCTCAAATCAACTGGCTTATTGATCTAATTCTAATTTCATTCAACCAAACTCCATTAAATGTGTGTGTACCAGCAAAGTATAAACATTTAGCTTAAACTTTAAAAAATAAATCAGAGAAGGCATATTTCAGATCTCTGAGATGGATATTTTAGTCAATATGCTTACTAGATAAAGTGTATATGTGAGTGTGTGTGTTTTAACCAGATGATTTAAGAACATGCAGCTCGGACTTTGCAATGTATTAGGGAAAATAGGAATAATGGTGGACTGTGCAAGTATTGAAAACTCTGTCCTATATTTTCAAACCACTTAACAAAGCATTTATATGTTTAAATATAGAAGGGAAGAGCTACAGCTCAGAGTTGTCTGATTTACTGTCAAATTCAGAGTCTGGGAATTTACTCAATTGATAATGCCCTGGCGGTATGAACTGAGCGCATTAGGCAGGCTAAGCCACAAAGACTTGTTTTCCAAGGGATAGCACTCCCACTTAAACTAAGGCAAAGTAAGAGCTTTTTGGCATTCTATTCTGTTGCAGTGTGACAATAGCTCTTTTTCATAGAAATTGATCTTATTAGAAAATAATAAGAAGCCCCACAAAATCACTTGAGGGTGTTTAAGGAGTTTTGTTATTGTTGTTGTTGTTAGGTAACATCAAGTTAATGGAGACATATGGGAGGCCTAATGTACAACAGAACAAAACACTAACCAATCTCATGCCAGTCTCACAATTGCTGTTAAGCTTGTGCTTTTGGTTTTCTAATTCCAGGTCTTAGCATATGTTGTTAATAATTGACATTGTCTCCTGAGCTGCTCTTGAAATTTTCTATTCATCTCTTTTTACCTCCTCATGTCTTCCATTTGCTTTAGCATCTCTATGCTGAAGAACAAGTTTCTGAGTCTCTTACAATATCAATTTTGGTCTTCTCCTGTTTTGTCTTCTTAATGACCTTTTGCTTTCTTCCTGTGTAATATTTTTTATGTCATCCCCCAAATTTTCTGGTCTTTAGTGTCTAAAGCATCAAATGGTTCTTCAGATGATATCTAAACTCAGGTGAGATCTGTTCAAGGTCATATTTTGGCTCTCATGGACTTGTTTTGATTTTCTTCAGCTTCGGTCTGAACTGGCATATGAGCAAGTGATGGTCTCTTCTACAGTCTGCACTTGGCCTTTTTTTGCTGATGATATAGAGCTCTTCTATCATCTCTTTCCACAGATGTAGTCAATTTGATTTCTATGTTTTCTATCTGGTGAAGTCAATGTGTACAGTCATCTTTTATGTTGTTCAAAAAGTTATTTGCAATGAAGAATTCATTGGTCTTGCAAAATTCTATCATGTAATCATAGCATTGTTTCTAGCACCAAGGCTACATTTTCCCATTACTGATCTTTCTTCTTTGTTTCCAACATTTGCACTCCAATCACCAGTAATACATCTCGATTGAATGTTTGATCAACTTCAGGCTGAAGAAGTTGATTGAATTCTTCAATTTCATCATTACTGGCTTTAGTAGTTGGTGTGTAAATTTGAATAATGGTGGTGTTAACTGGTAGGTGTATAGATATTATCCTATCACAGATAGCATTGTACATCAAGACGAATCTTCACATGTTCTTTTTTATAATTAATGTGAAGCCATTCCTCTTCAATTTGTCATTCTGGCATAATACACCATGCAATTGTCAGATTCCAGATAGCCAATACCAGTCAATTTCAGTTCACTAATGCCTAGGATATCTATGTTTATGTGTTCCATTTAATTTTTGACAATTTCCAATTTTCCTAGGTTTACATTTCATACATTCCATGTTATGACTATTAATGGATGTCTACAGCTGTTTCTCACAATTCTAAATTGTGCCCCAGAAGCAAATGAAGGTCCTGAAGTCTTTACTCCATTCATGTCATCACGGTCAACTGTACTTTGAGGCTGCAGCTCTTCCCCCAGTCTTACTTTGAATACCTTCCAATCTGAGTAGTTCATCTTCTAGCACTATATCTGACAATATTCTGGTGCTTTTCATCATTTTCAATCATCTATATTCTGATGCTGCCAGCATTCCACTGCTATTTATAAGGTTTGCAGTGACAATATTCAGGAGTAGTCTACCTCTCCTCCTTCCTAGTGTATCTTAGTCTGGAAGCTTAGCTGGAACTTGTCCACCATGGGTGACCCTCCTGGTATTTTTTAAAGCTGTGGCATAGCTTTGAGAATCACAGCAACACACAAACCACCAGAGTATGACAGACTGACATATGAGTGGTGGATTTTGCCTATAGCATCCTTCAATAATGCAAGTTGGGGCTTCATTTTTTTTTCTTCAGTTCTTTCAGCTTGAGAAATGCTGATCATGCTATTCAAGAGGTTTTCAGTGACTAAACATTCAAAAGAAGTGGTGTCTTTGTCTGGAAGCACAACTGAAACCAGTTTACCATGGGTATTTAAAATGCTGGTAGCGTAACCACCGCAGCACGAAATGTCAAGCCACCATAGTAGACACAAACTGACAGAAAAGTGTAGTTCACTTTCCTAATAAACCCCATGATCACGAGTATTGTTATGATTTCTGTGTGGTCATTGCAATAGATTATCACAGATATGAAGATAAGAAATCACAGATATCACAGATATGAAACAGAGAGTACTATGGAGGAATTGCTGGTGTCAGCATAGGATAAAGAAGGTTGTAGGGTGGAATCACATCTGACCTCTGCATCATAGAATCTACCTTGACCTGCTTTTGAGTTTGATTCTCTTTCCCCCATGTGAAGACAGAAGAAGTTAGACATGGCCCCACACAGTTTTATACCCTTAAAAATGAAATGAAATCATCAGAAACTCTTAAACCCAGAAATTCCAGTGAGAATTTATATCTTGGTAGCTGCTTAAACCCACCACTTGTCTGTCAGTTTGTCACAATGTGGTGGCTTGCATGTTGCTGTGATGCTGGAAGGTATGACACCAGCATTTTGAATGCCAGCAGGGTCACCCATGATGGACAAGTTTCAATTGAACTTCAAACGAAGACTGACTCAGAAGGAGAAGAAGACTATTTCCGGATGTTTAGTCACTGAAAACTTTATGGATAACAGTAAAACAGTCAGATAGCACTAGAATATTGAAATATGATGACTAGCACCAGAATATTGTCAGATGTAGTGCTGAACCCCTCAGCTTGGAAGGCACTCAAACTACCACAGGGGAAGAGCTGCTTCTTCAAAGTAGAATTGACCTTCCTAAAAGCAGGGACTTTCATTTGCTGATGGGGCATGATCAAAATGAGGAGAAACAGGCATAATATCAATAAATAATTATAATAAGAATGTAAGAAATATGAATCTAGGAAAATTGGAAGTTGTCAAAAATGAAACAGAATGTAGATATATCGATGTCCTAGGCATTAGAGTCCTAGTATGGCACGGCAGAATAATGTGCTGGACTGCAAGGTCAGTTTGAAATACAAAGTTGGCGGTTCAAACCCACAACAGCTTTTCAGAAACCCTATACAAAGTTGCTGTAGGTGTGAACCAACTTGACAGCATTTAACAACAACGGGCATTAGTGAGTTAAAATGGACTGGTATTGGCCATTTTGAATCTGACAATCACGTGGTTTACTATGCTAGAAACTGAAGAAAATGGCATTGAATGCATCATCAAAAAGGACATTTCAAGATCTATCTTGAAGTATAATACTGTCTGTGATAGGATAATATCATTACACCTACAAGGAAGACTAATTAATACCACTATTATTCAAATTTTTGCACCAACCACTAAAGCCGGTGATGATGAAATTGAAGAAATCTACCAACTTCTTCAACCTGAAATTGATCAAATATGCCCTCAAGATGTGTTGATAATTACTGGTGATTGAAATGCAAAGGTTGGAAACAAAAAAGAAGGATCAGTAGTTGGAAAATATGGCTTGGTGATAGAAACAATGCTGGAGATTGCATGATAGAATTTTGCAAGACAAGTGAATTCTTCATTACAAATACCTTTTTTTACAACATAAAAGACTATTATACAACTGGACCTAACCAGATGGAAAATACAGAAATCAAATTGACTACATCTATGGAAAGAGATGGTAGAAAACCTACATGTCATCACCCAAAACAAGACCAGACTCAGACTTGCTCATATGCAAGTTTAGGCTGAAGGTGAAAAAAATTAAAATAAGTCCACAGAGCCAACATACCCCATCTGAATTTCATAACATATCCCACCTGAATTTCAAGATCATATCAAAATTGATTTGATACAAAATATGCTAATGGCCAAAGGCCGGAAGAGGGGTGGGATGACATAAAGATCATCATACAGGAAGAAAGCAAAAGGTAATTAAAAAGGCAATCAACAAAGAAAAGACCAAAATGGATGTCAGAAGAGACTCTGAAACTTGCTCTCCAGCATAGAGATGCTAAAGCAAATGGAAGAAATGAGGAGGTAAAAGATCAAAACAGAAAATTTCAAAGGGAAGCTCGAATAGACAAAGTCAAATATTATAATGAAGTTTGCAAAGATCTGGAGTTAGAAAACCAAAAGTAAGAACATGCTCAGCATTTCTCAAGCTGAAAGAACTGAAGAAAATATTCAAGCCTCAATTTAAAATATGGAAGAAGCATAGTGGTTATGAGTTGGGCTGCTAAATATCAAGTTCAGCTATTCTAAATCAGAAAGAGGGGGCGTTCTGCTCCTGTTAAGATTTATAGCCTCAGAAACCCTATGCACAGTCACTATGAGTTGGAACCGACTCCACAGCACACCACTACCACTACCACCACGGGCAAAATATTCAATGGTAATGAAAACATCAAAAGAATCATGAAGGAATATGCAGAGACACTATACCAAAAAGAAATGGTCAATGTTCAACCATTTCAAGAAGTAGCCTTGATCAAGAGCCAATGATGCTGAAGAAAGAAGTCCAAGGTGCATTGAAGCCATTGGCAAAGAGCAAGCGTCCAGGAATTGATGAAATACAAACTGAAATCTTAAAAAAAAAAAACTGAGGCAACGCTGAATGTACTCACTCATCTATACCAAGAAATTTGGAAGACAGCTACCTGGCCAGTTGATTGGAAGAGATTCATATTTGTGCCCATTCCAAAGAGAAGTGGGCCAATAGAATGTGGAATTTATCAGACAATATCATTAATATCACATGCAAGTAAAATTTTGCTACAGATAACCCAAAAATGACTGCAGCAGTACATTGACAGGAAGCTGCCAGAGGTTCAGGCTGATACAGATGGGGATGTAGAGTGGAGGATATCATTGCTAACATAAGATTGGCTGAAAGCAGAGAATACAAGAAAGATGTTTAGCTGTGCTTTATTGACTATACAAAAACTTTCAATTATATGGCTCATGAAAAGCTATGGACACATTTTGGAGAATGAGTACTCCAGAACACTTAAGTGTGCTAATGAGGAAACTGTACATAAACTAAAAAGCAGTCATTCAAACAGAACAAGGAAACACTGAATAGTTTAACTTCAAGAAAGGTGTGCAGATGATACAACTTTGCCTGATGAAACCAAAGAGGACTTAAAATACTAACTTATGAAGAGCAAAGACCACAACCTTTGGTATGGCTTGCACCTCAATGTAAAGACAACAAAAATCCTCACAACTGGACCAATAAATAACATCAAGATAATGGAGAAAAGACTGCTCTTGACAACTAATTGAAAAAGGACCTCTGGTAGCATAGTAGGTTACCAGTTGGACTGCTAACCACAAGGTCAACAGTTCGAATCTACCAGCCGCTCCATGGGAGAAAGATAAGGCTTTCTGTTCCCATAAAGATTTACAGCAATATGTGTTGCTATTTAGATTGGTCACTCCTACATGAAGAAAACAAGAGCAACCAGAAGGCAACAGCAATTAGTTGAAGGAACACTAAAACAATATAGTATCCTGGGAGCCATCTAAAGATAATCTATAAAAGAAAGGGAAAGATCAATAGTGAAACCTACTGTTAGTAAATAAAATAAAATAAAGACTGATAATTGATCATTTGTTATATAAAACAATTTGGAAGTCTATAGGGATTTTGACAAGAGAATTTTCCATGGATTGTTGTTGTTGTTAAGTGCCATAGAGTCGGTTCCAGCCCATAGCAACCCTGTATAGGGTTTCTGAGGAGCGGCTGGTGAGCTTAAACTGCCGACCTTGCAGTTAAAATGGCTTTGCAGTCTGACGTATTAACCCACAACGCCACAGTGGGTTCCAAGTCATTGTGGTCCTATATAGGGTTTCCACCGAGCACTGGTGGTGGTGGTGGTATGCTGTGGAGTAGGTTCCAACGAATAGCGACCCTGGATAGGGTTTCCAAGGCTGTAAATCTCTACAGGAGCAGAAAGGCTCATCTTTCTCCTGTGGAACCACTGCTAGTTTGAACTGCAGACCGTGAGGTTAGCAGCCCAACTCATAACCACTATGCTACCAGAGCACTGGTGGGTTTGAATAGCTGGGTAGATGTGGATTTAAGAGAGTCTAGGGTTCTATTTGTAGTCTTGGTGTAGGTATACACTGTAGGACAAGCACTGGACTGCTAACCACAAAGTGAGCAGTTCAAACTCATCAGCCACTCCTTGGAAACCTTTTATAGAGTCGCCCTAAACTGGAACTGACTTGATGGCACTTAACAACAACCACAGGAATCTATTAGACTGGGAATTAGAGCAATTGCTGAATTTTGAATCTTCTCATACATCTTCCACTAAAAAAAAAGAAAAAGAAATGCAAATAAAACACACACGCTCCATACTGTTAGTATCATTGTTATTGTTGTTGTTAAGTGGTGTCGAGTCAGTTCTGACTCATAGAATCCCTGTGTAGGGTTTCCAAGGAGCAGCTGGTGGGTTTGAACTGCCAACCTCATAGTTCCCAGTCCAGTGCTGATCCTACAGGAGTTCATTAGCATCATTAGTAAACATTATTAGGACACAAAGAATATCACAATCCTCAAGTTACCTCTAAATGAAATGCCAAATTTCAACAGCGCTATTACCACTTCAAACCTATGAACGCAAAAGTAGGGAAAGCATAAACATTCCACGAAGAAAAAAATAAAAGGAATGAAATAGATAGCCCACTAAAAGAAAGTTCAGCATTAAGTACTAATGTATTGAACACAAATCTGAAACTTCGTAGTTCTCAGCACTAGTAAAGGGAAGGAACTTGAAGTTAAGTAAGATAAGTAAAATCAGAATTTTCAGGCTCAAAAAAGCATTACTTTTAGAAGTGAATCAGATAAATAGTGAAGGAGCAGTGGCATTTGGAGATGTGTAAAGATGAAAAGAAGGAAAAGGAACGATCCTACAGAAATAAAATAGAAACACAACATGACTGCAATCTCCCCCTCATTTTCATAAAAGTCATGTCAAGCATTTTTTTTAAATAACATGTAGCTGTTTAGTTCTTGAATTAAGAATCCTGTCCATAAAATAACTAGAAATGGAAAAAAATCAACACATTTCCATATAAAAGTATGACAAGGAAAAACAAAACTATGAATCAAAATAGCTCATATGATGATAATTCTCTCCAAAAATATAAATTTGATGCAAAAGGAAATGATAGCACAAAAGTCCAAGCTCAACCAAAGGAATATGAAAAATACCCTTATTCAGAAATTTTACAACTAAAAAAAGAAATGGATGGGGGAGAAACATGGAAAAATAATTTAAAGAATTGGTGGAACCCAAGAAAAAATAGAAAGGAAAACAAAGTCAAAGTTATAAATAAAGACTAAGTCACAATTTGCTCAAAGGAGAATAGAATCTAATGAAAATTTAAGAAGTATAGGGGTGGATGTTTCTCTGCTACTCATAAGGTTTTCAGTGACAAAATATTCGGAAGTAATTCATCATTCCTTCTTCCTAATCTGTTTTCGTCTGGAAGCTCATCTGAAACCTGTCCACCATGGGGGGCACTGCTGATATTTAAAATACCAGTGGCTTAGCTTCCAGAATCACAGCAACTCACAAGTCACCATGGTATGACAAAATGACAGACGAGTGGTGGATTACATCTCAATG
>NW_006408630.1:8053569-8055708 GCF_000296735.1 Chrysochloris asiatica
ATTAAGAAAATGGAAATAAATTAAAGAAAGGCTTTTTTTTTCTAATCAGAAAGTGAATTTTTGTCTTGGAAGATAGGCAAGAAGAGCATACATGATAGGTAGGTAGATAATAGATAACTAAATAGCTGGATAGATAGATAGATAGATGATAGATAGATAGATAGATAGATAGATAGATAGATAGATAGATAGATAGATAGATAGATAGATAAACAGACAGATAGATTAAGATTAGCTAGCCACCATCAAGTTGACTCCAACTCATAGCGACTTTATATACAACAGAACAAAACATTGCCCTCATTCTCCATCATCCGCAGGATGTCTGGCATGTTAGAGTAAATCACTGTGGCTTCTGTGTCAATCAATCTCATCAAGATTTTTCATCACCTTACTAGCCCTCAGATGCATCAAACATGATGTCTTCTTCTATCAATCGATCCCTTCTGATGATGTGTCCAGAGCAAGCAAGTCAGACAATATTCTGTTATGCTCCATAAAGTTCATTAGCTAATTTTCAGAAGTAGATTGTCAGTTCTTTCTTCTTAATCTCTCTTACCCTGTAAGTTCCACTGATAACTTGTCCACTATGAGTAACCATGCTGGTATTTGATATACTGTCCTAATATGATAACAACCCACAAGCCAGCATGATATGATAAGCTGATTGACAAATGAGGAATGGAAACCCAATGCCACTGAGTCAATTCCAACTCATAGCAATCCTATAGGACAGAGCAGAAATACTCCATAAGATTTCCACATTGTAAATCTTTACAAGAGGAGTGGTTGGTAGGTTCGAACTGCTGACCTCCAGGTTAGCAGCACAATGCTTAATGGGTAATGGAAAGAGTGTTTTGTATAAGCATGTGTTTTGGGGTCTCTGGGGGGGTGGGGAAGAAAAGAAAAAAAGAATAAAACAGAACTACAATTTAAAACCTTAATTCAAGAAAACTTTCCTGAAATAAAATATAATCTGAATCTTCACACTGAAAATGCCAGAGAGTACCCTAGGCAATTGGTGCAAAATAATGAAATCTGAGACTACTAGACTTTTACACTTGAAGAAGAAAAATCCTCAGGGCCTCTAGGCAAATATCAAATTACTTAGAAGTGAAGATAATTAGATTGTCATTAGATTTTCTTTAAAAAACAACAATGAAACAGCATTTTCAAGAAATTTCACAAAATCAAGTATTAACCAAGGACTTCCTATCCAGCTAATGAATCCTGGTGTGGTGCTGCAGGATAATGCACTGGACCACAAGGTCAGCTTGAACCACAAGGTTCAAACACACCAGCCTCTCCTCAGAAACCCTATATGGGGTCGCTATGGGTCAGAACTGATTCAAAAGCACTTAACAAAAACAACAATGAGTCCTGGTATGGTGCTATCAGATAAGTACTAGACCATAAGGTCAATTTGAACTGTAAGACCAGCAATTCAAACCCACCAGTTGCTCCTCTGAAACCCTATACACAGGGTCATGAATCAGAACCAACTCAACAGCACTTACCAATAACAACAAGAAAAAGCTCTTTTTAAGATTCACAACTATAATAATATGATTAATGTAACTGACAATACTAAATTGAACACCTAAAAAAATATTGTGGTGTAGAACTAGGCAGTCTTTTGTTCTGCTGTGCATCAAGTCTCTATGAGTCAGAACCAATGGCAGCTGACAACAAAAACAAAATTACTAAATTAGCAAAGGTTGTGTTATATGTTTTTACAACAATAAAAATAAATAAAGGAATCAAAGCAATAGAAAAGCAGTTTTGAATATGCAGTATATCTGGATATACTAAATTATTGAATAATGCAGAAAGCATCAAAAGAAGATGGAAGGAATACACAGAGGCACTGTACCAAAAGGAAATGGTTGATGTTCAACCGTTTCAACAGGTAGCATGATCAAAAGCCAATGCTACTGAAGGAAGAAGTCCAAGGTGCATTGAAGGAATTGGCAAAGAACAATTGGCAAAGAACCAGGAATTGATGGAATAAAAATTGAAACCTTTCAAGAAAGTGAGGCAGCACAGAAGGCGCTCACTCATCTATGCCAAGAAATTTGGAAGACAACTATCTGGCCAACTGATTAGAAGAGATCCATATTTGTGCCCATTCCAAAGAGT
>NW_006408630.1:8057146-8064202 GCF_000296735.1 Chrysochloris asiatica
CTTCTTTTATTTTATTACATTGCTTTCCAGAAAATTTGAAGTTTGAGCCCCAACCAATACAACCACAATTATTTGAACCTTGCCTGGTGTTTTCAAATTATGATATAAAAGAAAGCCTATACAATGCATTGGAAATTATAATGGGATTATTTATTGAACAAAGATGTTTCAATTATATGTACCATCTTTGACCATTCACTTCATAACTAATTTAAAAAGGAAGAAAAAGTAATGGAATGTGAGAAATAAATAATTTAAGGAACACAACATTTCTTAAATTTTTGATATATTTTAAAGGGAAAACATTCATTTTTATTGTCGCTCAAAAACTGAGATGTTTTCCAATGTTAGTTAAGTAGTATGGAAAAGGGGAATATAAGTTAAAAATCCATTACTGTTTTATTATTTTTAAATTATTAGAATTCTAATGCTTTGACCTAATTTTAAGAAAATATGAATACCTTAAAAATGCAGAATCAATTAATCAGAATTAGTTAAAATGATACTGTGAATGTGACTGTAACATAAGGCAATAAAGCATTTCCTGAAATCTGAGTGGTAAATTAAATGCAATTTATAATCATCATAAGCCATAGTAGTTTAAAAGTAATAAAAGGGAGGGGGGAACTTTACATAAGAACCCAAATTTGTGTTTATTTCAGGTCACTTCAATGGAATTTAATAAGAAATCTTCCTCCTGATGGCTTCAAGAAGTACTATGATCTTCAGAAACTGTAAGAAAAAATTTAATTCCTAGTATTAAGATAATTTCAAGACCAGCCACTTCTCAGAAACCCTATACAGTCGCTATGAGTCAGAACTGACTCAACGATACTTAACAACAATAATTAAGATATCTAAGTGCTAATTTTTTGGCATTATCTGTTTTCTTCTCACTTCTATAGAGACCAACACTGTATCTTTTAAGTCTACTAACACTTCAGTTCACTGTTTTGCTGTTAGCTGGAGATGGCAGGTGAAAAATAGCATTTTCCTGGAATAGTTCTGGAAGCCATTCTAGAAAATCTCAGATACCTACTTCTCTAAAGATACTACACTATATGCACTGTGAATCAGAGAGCAGAAACCACCAACCTTTCAGTTAGCAGTGCAATGCTTAACACACAGAACCACCAGAAATCCTTAATGATAGGAATCACTTAACTTCAAAATCACTTAATTTCATATTGCTCTTTCTGTTAAGTCTGACTCATAGCAACCCTGTATAGGGTTTCCGAGGAGTGACTAATGAGCTTGAATGGCCAACTTTGCAGAAACGGACCTTCTGGTCCAGGGCTCATCTTATAGTGACACAACATGACTCCTAATTTCGTATTAGAAAATAAGAAGTCTCCTAAAAGAGACTTTTCAGAGTTTGATTCAGAACACCACTCAATCAACAGAATTATGTGATTTCCAAATCAGGCCTGATAACAAAAGTTTCCACAGGATATTTGATGCTTATACTTTCTGATTTCGGGAATGTGAAGAATTTTTCTGATCTGTAGCACAACCTTATGTCCATAAATTTAAAATAAGTTATGAGCATGAATCTGAATACCAAAAATTTATTTTTTAAAACAGTAAAGTAGTTCAGCACAGTAAACATTTTGCACAGTAAACATTGTAATGAATTCTGAATAGCCAAACAAAAAAATTATCAAAATAATCTAATTACAAAATTGTTCTAAGTTTGTTTCTAATTTCTACTTATCTGTCAGTTTACCATACTCTGGTGGTTTGCATGAAGCTATGCCTCTGGTGAGGGACAGGTTTTAGTGCAGCTTCCAGGCTAAAAACAGACTAAGAAAGACTAAGTGGTTCACGTCTGAGGTATTAGTGCTGAATACCTTTGGAACAGCAACCAAGCATTGTCTGACACAATGCTGGAAAATGAGTCCCTAGGTTTGAAAGGTACTCAAAATATGACTGAGGAAGAGCTGCCTCTTCAAAGTAGAGTTAAACTTAATGACAAACTTTATGGACCTTCATTTACTGATGGGACATGACTTTAAATGAAAAGAAACAGCTGCAAGCATCCACTAATAATAATTGGAATGTGGAATGTAGAAAGTATGAATCTAGGAAAATTGGAAGTCATCAACAATAAAATGAAATACATAAAAATCAATATCTTACACATTGTTGTTGTTGTTGTTAGGTGCCATGGAGTCGATTCTGTATCATAGTGACTCGGTGTAGGGTTTTTGAGGCTATAAATCTTTGTGGGAGCAGAAAGCCTCATCTTTCTCCCATGGAATGGCTGGTGGGCTCAAACCACTGACCTTGTGGTACACAGTCCAATATTTATCCTACAGAGCCATTGTGCTCTCCATCATAGGCACTAAAGAACTGAAATGGATAGGTATTGGCCATTTTGAAACAAGCAATCATTTGGTTTTCTATGCTAGGAATAACAAATTGTAGAAGAATGGCATTGCATTAATCATCAAAAAGAACACTTCAAGATCTATCTTGAATTACAATGCTGTCTGTGATAGGATAACAACCTTAAACTTACAAGAAAAATCAGTTAATACAATTATTATTCAAATTTCTGAACCAACCACCAAAGTCAGTGATAAGGAAATTGAAGAATTCTACCAACTTCTTGAGTCTGAAACTAATCAAGCATGCATTCAAGATGCATTGATAATTATGAGCGATTACAATGCAAAAGTTGAAAATAAAGAGGAAGATTCAATAATTGGAAAATATGGCTTTGGTTATAGAACTAACACTTGAAATCAATAATAGAATTTGCAAGACCATCAATTTGTTCATTGCAAATCAAACTTTTCAACACCTTCAATATCAACTATACTTCATGAGGTATGATACACAGGCATCAAATTGACTACATCTGTGGGAAGAGATGATGGAAAAGCTTAATATCATCAGCCAAAATAAGGCCAGAGGCTGATTTTGGAACTGACCAGTAATTGTTCATATGCAAGTTCAGGCTGAAGCCGAAGAAAATTAAAATAAGTCTATGAGAATCAAAATATGACCTTCAGTATATCCCTTGTGAATTTAGAGACTATCTTAAGAACACATTTGATTCATTGAACACTAATGATTGAAGACCAGAGGAGTTATGGGATGACATAAGGAACATCATACATGAAAAAAGCAAAAGGTCATTTAAAAAGTAGAAAAGACTAAAATGTAGGTATCAGAAGAGACTCTGAAACTTGCTCTGAACATGAAGTAGCTAAAGTGGCTGGAAGAAATGAAGTAAAAGAGCTAAACAAAATGTCAAAGGCAACTCAAGAAGACAAAGTCAGCTATTGTAATGAAATGTGGGCGTGGGGGGTAGGGGAAGTGAAAAAGAAAATAAAAGAGAAAGCTGAAAGGGAAGAACAAGCACAGCACTTCTCGTGCTGAAAGAATTGAAAAAGAAAAAAGACAAGACTTGATTTGCAGTATTGAAGGATTCTAAGGGCAAAATGAAAGAGTGCTGGTGGCATAGTGGTTTTCCTGTTGGGCTGCTAACTACAAGCTCAGCAGTTTGAATCCACTAGCCACTCTGCCAGAGAAAGATGAGGCTATCTGCTCCTATAATGACTTATAGCCTCAAAAGTGTCGCTGTGGATCAGAACTGACTCGACAGCACACAACAACAACACAACAGGAACAAAATATTGAATAATGTGGGAAGCACCAAAAGAAGATGGGAGGAAT
This sequence comes from Chrysochloris asiatica, assembly GCF_000296735.1. Classification (NCBI taxonomy): domain Eukaryota; kingdom Metazoa; phylum Chordata; class Mammalia; order Afrosoricida; family Chrysochloridae; genus Chrysochloris; species Chrysochloris asiatica. Next base: position 8,060,831 of record NW_006408630.1, read on the forward strand.
ACACAGAGTCCCTGCACCAGAAAGAATTGGCTAACGTTCAACCATTTCAGGAGGTAGTCTATGACCAGGAGCCAATAGTATGGAAGGACGTAATTCAAGCTGCACTGAAGGCATTAGCAAAAATCAAGGCTCCAGGAACTGACATAATACAAATTGAAATATTTCAACAAACTAATACAGCTCTGGAGCACTCACTAATCTATGCCAAGAAATTTTGAAGAGAATTACCTGGCCAATTTACCTGAAGAGATCCATTTTTAGGTCATGTTAAAGAAACTTGACCCAACAGAATGTATAATTCATTGAACAATATCGTTACTGTCACATACAAGTAAAATTTTGCTGAAAAATAATTCAAAAATGGTTATAGCAGCACATTGATAGGATGCTTCCAGAAATTCGAGTTGAATTAGAAGAGGACTTGGAATGAGGAATGTCATTGTTTATGCCACACAGGTCTAGGCTGAAAGCAAAGATTACCACAAAGATGTTTATGTGTCTTTTTTTGACTATGTAAAAGCATTCAACTGTGTGGATCATAATAATCAGATAACATTAGGCTGAATGGGAATTACAGAACACTTAATTGTGCTCATGCAGAACCTGTACATAGGACACGAGGCAATCATTGAAACAGAACAGGGGGATACTGTGTGGTTTAAAATCAGGAAAGGTGTGTGCCAGGGTTGTATACTTTCACTTATGGAAGTAACAGTTCAAGAAATCAAATGACATATTACATCAGGCAAATCTGCTGCACAAGACCTCTTTAAAGTGTTCAAGAGTACATATAACAGATACCAGATTAAGGTGTGCCTGACCCAAGGCAGGGAATTTTCAGTCGCCTCATATGCATATGAAAGCTGGACAATGAATAAGAAAGACCATAGAAAAACTGATGTATTTGAATTACTATGTGTTGGCAATGAATATTAAAAGTATCAGGGACAGCCAAAAGAACAAACAAATCTTCCATGGAAAAAGTACATCCAAAATACTCCTTCGAAGTAAAAATAGCAAGACTTCATCACATGTGTTTTAGATATATGGAGGGACCAGTCCCTGGAAAAGATCCTTGTGCTTGGTAAAGTAGAGGGTAAACAAAAAAAGGAAGATCCCCAAGATGTGTTGACACAGCAGTTGCAACAATTGGCTCAAACATAACACTAGTTGTGAGGATGGTGCAGGACCAGACAGGGTTTCATTCTGTTGTGCATAGGGTTGCTATAAGTCAAAACTCACTCAAAACAGCACCTTACAACAAGCTACAGTGAGAAAGACGAATTATCCACACCATCACTGGATCCAGAACAAATATGATAAAGTTGTTAGATGTATAGTAGACTTAATGTTGTTGTTGTTAAGTGCCTTCAAGTCAGTTCCAACTCATAGCTACCCAATATAGGGTTTCTGAGAAGTGGCTGGTGGGTTTGAACTGCTGACCCTACTGTTCAAACCAACCTTGCAGCCCAGCATATTAACCCACGGTGCCACATCAGGACTCTGGTAAACTTAATTGTTGTTGTTGTCATTGTTAAGTGCCGTCGAGTCAGTTCCAACCCATAGCAACCCTGTATAGGGTTTCCAAGGAGCAGCTGGTGAACTTGAACTGCCGACCTTGCAGTTCAAATGGCTTTGAAGTTTGACGCATTAACCCACAGTGCCACACCATGACTCTAAAATCAAAGTTTTGTTACCTTGCATTCTTGAGAAATAGATATTCTATTATAGTAAAAAAAATTCTAATTGTTCAAGAGTTCATTTGTGTTTAATTTTCTCTTGTACTTCTAAAATATATATCGCATAAAAACTCAAAGAGATAAAATCCATTGAGTCAATCCCTACCCATAGCAACCCTATAGGACACAACCGCATCTTTCTCCTACAGAGGGCTGGTGTGTTTGAAACATTTGTTATTAGCAATGCATACCTACCCACTACACCACCAGGGCTCCTGCTTATAAACTCAGGACACCCTAAAAAGAAGTTGGTGACCGTTGGAAACTTTTTACTTATTCCCCCTAACATGGGGCAAGTACACCTACGAGTGCTCTTGTACTCATTCCCTTTGACCTACAGTTAACTTGAGACCAATGCAAAATTGACATGGAGGCTGCATCTGACCTCCTCTGACTTCACAAGGAGGAAGGAAAATCGAACTCCACACCAACCCAACTCCAATTCCTATGAGACAGAAGTCAGACATGCCTCCACCCTCTTCCCGCCTTTACTAATTCTGACACCAGCTGTCCCTCCTTCCTTCTAAAGCACTCTACTTTTCTGCTGAGTTCAAAAATTATTTCAGTGGCTATACAGAACTCAGACAATACTCACAATTATGACAGTTATTAAGGAAGTTAATAGATCACAGTTTAGGACTAGAAATGTTCCGAATAAGTCTCATACCAGCCATGGCCAGAGACAGGAGTCTCTTGATTCCTTGGCCTGGCCTAGGATCTGCTCCAGCAATATGATAAAACTATGTTAGCACTGCTGATAAATACCCAAAGGGCACTCTACTCTGACATAAGCCTCAAGCAGAAGACATTCAACTCTAGTTCTGTAAGTCAATAACATTGTTGTTGTTGTTGTTAAGTGCTGTCAAGTCAGTACTAACTCATAGCGACTCTGTATCGGGTTTCCTAGGAGTGACTGTTGGGCTTGAACTACCAAAAGTTTGGTTAGCAATCCAGTACTAATCCTACAACATCACACTAGGACTCTCAACTAACCTACCACCACCACCCCGCCCCAATTAAGTGCATTGAGGTAAGCCTTCTGCCAAAGACACTCAACTTTACTCATTTCCTGGGCCAGGACGCCTAGTGCTTGGTCTCATGCTCTGAATCTTATTTCTGTTGCTGCTGCTCCTTACCATTCCTCTGACATGCCTCTGTCTCCTGGGTCAGAGCTTCAATGTTCAGGAATCTTGGGACCAAAGGATCCACTCTACTCCTAGGTCATTTTTCTTGTTGGTAGGGAAATCCCCACTTACATGATTGCTCAATTTAAACCCAGAGGGATAGCAAACTGACCAATCCACCCATTATAAAATTAAAGTGTTAATATCACAATTAACCTTGTTAACAGTCATTCATAACTGAATCATATAACACTTTCATCATCATTCCCCCACCTTATCTTACTCAAGAAGAGGAAATATACCCAATCTGCACCCAGTTCCCAATGGGAGTCACAAAGACCATGTCTAGAAGAGCTAAACTAAGTAATTCCCTGCACCACAACTAAATATCCACATTACTTTAGTTAACTATAAAACTTGCACCTTGTATTGACATTATGATCTAATTTATATCTTTCTATTCTTGATATTTTTGCATTACAATTTTCCTTTTTTTATTTTTATTTTTC
>NW_006408630.1:8064448-8066147 GCF_000296735.1 Chrysochloris asiatica
ACTATAGAATCAGCACTGGACTTCGAATCACAAGGTTGACACTTCCAACCCACCAGCTGCTCTTCCAAAACCCTATACAGGGTCTCTGTGAGTCAGAACTGACTTAATAGTACTTAAGAACAACATGATTTGGGGCATTAAAGCTATCACATTCTTGTAGTTTTGGTAGCACTGTATTGGGTACTAATACGTTTGAAAATTTAAAGTAAAGAGATATTAAGAAATATGACTTCTACAACTATCCAATTAATAAGTGCTTTACTATGCTTTAAGGTTTTATTCCTCAAAAACTCAAATATTAATTTTTAGCTATACATTGGCCTATAACTAGAGCTTCTAAATAATCAGCCAAGTGCATTTTAAATCCAAACAAATGATGTGAATATCCAGCTTCAGTAATGTATTTCAATATGCTTACTTTTTTAATAATCATTTTCACAGGTATCTGCAAAACAATAAAATTAGATCTGTACATATGCATGCTTTCAGAGGGCTGCACAATCTTACTAAACTGTAAGTATTCTGCCAGTTAATTTGCTCATTCCACCGTGATATGTCAACTCATGAGTCAGATGTTGTTGTTAAGTGCCTTCGAACCTACGTACAAAATAACGAAACACAACCCAGCCTTGTGCCATTCTCACAATTGTTGTTACCCTTGAGCTCATTGCTATTGCCACTGTGCCAATACATCTTGTTGGGGGGTCTTCCTTACCCTCCACTTTTGTCCGCTGACCCTCCACTTTTACAATCATTATATCCTTCTCCCAGAACTGGTGCCTCCTGATTATATGCCTGAAATATGAGAGACGAAGTCTCACCATCCTTGCTTCAAAAGAGGTACTTCTGGCTGTACGTCTTCTAACACTGATTTGTTTGTACTTCTGGCAATCTATGGTACTTTTAATATTCTTCCCCAACAACATAACTCAAATTCATCTATTCTTCTACAGTCTTCCTTGATCATTGTCCAAATTTCACATGCTGATGAAGCAATTGAAAATACTAGAGCTTGGGTCACACACTTTATTTTAAAACCAACATTTTTGCTCTTAAACACTTTAAAGAAGTCTTGTGCAGCAGAATTGCCTAATTAAATATGTCATGGTTTCTTGATTGCTGCCATGAGTGTTGATTTTGGCTCCAATGAAAATGAAAGTCTTTGACTTCAGTCTTTTCTCCTTGCCACTACCTCTGCCAATGTCTCTACTGTCACCTGTTTTCTAGGTAGGAAAACTATTCAGTGGGGATTATACCATACCACCTTCATTCTGAAACTAAACACACCCATGAAAAGTTGTAAGCCAACTACTTCATGACTTTATAGCCCCCATTTTTTTATAGCCAATGTCTAAATTGTCCATCACTATAAGTCCAGTACACTGAGGAGACAAGTATGTTCCATGATCTGAAGAATCTTCCATTCCGGTTGGAATTTTGAGCAACTGCATCTATAAACAAAAGTCCAGCTCATCACATTGTAGCAACTGACACTTACTCACAGTACCAAATACCTTTATTTTCATCTGGTTGGGTTCTGGTCAACTCAGTCTTGGTCATCAAAGCTAGGTCAAATGGGTACCAGCTTCAAGTTTGGGAGTTCATGCACACCTCCCTGCACTTTAGACCAGTTGGCCTCTTCACTCTCAGCCCTAACCCCCAGGTACTAGGTCAGTCTGGTTGTACTTTTTTTTTTTTT
>NW_006408630.1:8067285-8069758 GCF_000296735.1 Chrysochloris asiatica
TTCTTAAACACAACCAAACACTGAGCTTAGAGACTGGACCATAGTTTCAGAGGTTACCAAGGTCAGTTGGCATAACATAATCCATAAAGATAATGTTCTACATCCTACTTCAATGAGTCTTAAAAACTCCTGAGGTCTTACAAACTCCTGAGGACCATATATGGTAAAACTGTTGGTCTCTCTCTGCTGAAAGAAAGAAGAATTATAAGAATTAAAGACACATGGAAATAATTAGTCTATTGAACTCTTGGACCACAAGAACATCAGTCTCCATGACCCTGAGACTAGAAAAATTAGATGGTGCCTAGCTACCACTATCAACTACTCTGAACAGGATTGCATTAGAAGGTCCTGGACAGAGCAGGAGAAAAATCTGGAAAAAAAAAACAAACTAACTAAAAATTACTGTTAAAACTGCATTTCTGATTGATTAGAGATTGTTGGAACCCTTGAGACGATAGTTGTTGGTCATCCTTCATGTCTAGAAATGAACTCACCCTCATGGCTCAATTTTCAGTCAAACAATAGGCCTACAAGGGGAACAATAACACTAAGGAGGTACAGACACCTTAGAATAATCAACCATATGAGATGAAGAGGGCAGCATTCACCCAAAGACAAAGTTCAGAAGGGTTAGCAGGAAAAGGAGGAACGGAAACAGTAAATACAGAGAATTGGGATAAGTGATATTACAGTTTGGGGATTGTAATCAATGACATGAAACAAAATGTGTATGAATTGATTGGATGGAAAACTGAAAGCTTCACCCAATTAACAATAAAAAGTAAAAAAATAAAATAAAGTAGAGAGAGAACCCTCTGAAACATTAAACAGGAAGTATTAAAGCTATTCCTCACACCTTCCTGAGGCCAATTGGACATCATGTCTGCAAGGGAAGGGAAAAAGTGGCTCTAACACGTGCCATCACCCTTAGCTATCCTAAGGATTGGTGCTCCACAGTCCCTACCACTAGCAAAATCAGGTGTTTTCTGCTCTTCAATGACAGAGCAACCATATGCCATATACCCTTTTCTTTTCTCCTATATTGCTGTAATAACATATTCACAGTCAGTGTCCCCTGTAGACTTTAAATCCCTCAATGAAAGGAATGACACATCTAGCACAATGCCACAGAGCAGACACTCAGAACAATTTGAGGAGTAAATGAGTAGATAAATGAAGAAATATGTTCATTAATTTTGGTAAGAAAATGGAAAGTCGACATGATAAGGTCAATGATAAGCTTTCAGAGGCTCAATGGCAGAAGGATGTCATGATGAGATTCATATATAAAGAAAATTTAAATAGATTTTTTTTTAACTTTCCTTATTATAAAACATCAAGAAGGTACATTTTATTCTATTTATTTCTCCATTTTCAGATATCTCAGTCATAACAGAATAACCGTCCTGAACCCAGGTGTTTTTGAAGATCTCTACAAATTAGAATGGCTGTATGTTTTATTTATGTGACATTTTATAAAATTAACTATTATAATCTAAAAGTATATAAATGAATCAATTGTTTTCCTTCTTCTGGCAGGATAATTGAAGATAATCAGCTCAATCAAATTTTCCCAGAAACATTTAGTGGACTGAATTCTCTTTTTCTCTTGTAAGTATTAAACTAAATTTTGCATTTGAAAGAAAGTATATGAATAAAAATTACTGCATAAAGTTAACAGAATTAAATTGGAAATTGTTAAAACGCAAAAAAGGCCTTTTGAGCTGGAAACCATTTCTTCATCATATTCTGTAAGATTGTTTTGTAGTTTTGTAAATTCGAAAAATTTTCTAAAACTTTCTGCCTTCTGGAATGTCAAGCCACCAAAACTGAATACAACTTAACTACCATATTTTTTTTTAATAGTCTTAAGTCAACCATTAGTGTTAATCATGGTAAAGAAAACTTGCGCTCACTTAAAACTACTCCTTTCTGCTACCCACTGTTGAAGGACATAGGCTACTAACATTGCTGCTCCTTCCTATAACTGCCACTTGTCAAAATTTTGTTACCAGAAAGCACATAAATATGATAGGACTTACAGTGGAAAAATTAGAAGTACAAGACAGTTAGCTTAGTTTATTTTCATGGCTTCAAAAAAGCAGTACCACATTTTACTTAAAATAAGAAAAGAACCAAACACAAAAAACATGTGACTTCTCCTGTTTCTTCTCTTTCTCAGAGTGCTGATGAATAATGACCTCACCCATTTGCCTGATAAACCTCTTTGTCAACACTTGCCAAGACTCCATTGGCTGTAAGTTGCTGATCTCTTTTTTAAAGTCAACTACTTTTTCTGTTTTGCATCATTCACTTTGTATAATGATAAACTGTTAATATCATATTACATTTTATCATGTTGTTTTAGTATGATTTTTATGTTAAACATCTCCACTCTCTAAACTAACTCTTCTAAACTCTCACCCAAATAAAAAAAAAAAATTTTTTTTAATTAAATGTTTTTATTTTG
>NW_006408630.1:8071413-8072375 GCF_000296735.1 Chrysochloris asiatica
CGTCAAGTGTGGCAGCGGTGGTGGGGTTGGCCCAGGATCAGACATTGTTTCGTTCTGCTGTGCATGGGGTTGCTATGAGTCGGTTCTGACTCGATGGCACCTGACAACAACAACAACAATAACCTGATAGGAAACAACTAAATAGTTCAGCATTTAGCTACTTACTGAAAGGTGGGTGGAGAGACTTCAGAAGACAAGGCTGATACTTTATTTCTGAAAGGTCACAGCCATGAAAACTCTATGGAGCACAGTTCTATTCTGAAGAATGTGGTCAGCAGGAGTTAGAATTGACTCCACGGCAGCTGAAAATGAGAACAAAAACTTGATCGTAAAGCAAGAGAAATAGAGAATATGAGAACTAGATGTGGTCATTTAAAATATACTCGTTACGAACTACTTATTGTTGCCATTGTTAGGTGCTCTTAAGGTGGGTCTGACTAATAACAAATCTATGTACAAGAGAACAAAACACTACCTGGCATTGCCCCATCCTTACAACTATTATTATTATTATATTGTTGCAACCACTGTATCAGTCCATCTCGTTTGGGGGTCTTCCTCTTCTTGGAATCACTTATAGGGAGACATTGTGGATCATAACAATCTATGGATAACATTACAAAGAATAGGAATCCAGAACACTTAATTGTGCTTATGAGGAACCTGTATATAGATCAACAACTGTGATTAGAACAAAGGGATACTAAATCAGCAAAGGTGTGTCCCAAGGTTGCATCTTTCATCATAATTATTTAATCTGTATACTGAGCAAATAATCTGAGAAGTTGTATTATATGAAGACAATGCGGCATCAAGATTGGAGAAAGCTCCCGTTGACCTGAAGATGAGAGAGAGAAGAGGAAGGACTGGTGGGTCCAAAGTGTGGGGAGACCTGGGGACACCTGAGCCCATGGACAAGGACATAGCCACTGAGGGCTAGAGCTGAGATTGAAGCATCCAGC
>NW_006408630.1:8074410-8103217 GCF_000296735.1 Chrysochloris asiatica
ATCTTGACCTTAGAAACTTAGGGGAATATTGCATTTCTCTGTGGACATCCAGGGCTCATGTTTGGAATTAAATAAATATGACTAAACAATTTGATGAAAAACAATTTGCTATTAACTGCCAAGTGGCTTCATTTGTTACACTCGGGCCTATAGGGCCTTGAACCTCTGACCAGTCTTACACGGTCCGCAACAATACTGTTAACTGATGGTACAAGGAGGGGATTATAATCATTGCAATGAGACAAGGTGCATGGTTTGTTGAATGTAAAACTGATGGTCTGCCCTGTAAACTTTCACTCAATTCAGAGCAAATTTATAACTCGTGGTTAAATTCAATTCGATGTTAAATTAAATTATTCAAAATCCCCTAATTGTGCCTACATCTGTTCTTCCTAATGATTTTTTTGTTTTACAAATTAGTAAATGAATACTACCTTAAACGGTTTGGCTAGATTAGCAGAAAAATAAAAGTAATAGTGATCACATGAGAAGCTACCCAAAAACAGCAATTCACCTTAAACGGAATTTGTTAGGCTTTAAAGGAGTCCTGGTGTGGCTCTGTGGATTAATGCACTGGACTACAAAATCAGTTTGAACCACAAGGTTGGTGATTCAAGTTCATCAGCTGCTCCTAGGAAATGCTATACAAGGTGGCTCTGTGTCCGAACCCACTGGAAGGCACTTAACAGCAAAAACAAAGAGAACATCACCACCTAGTGGTAGATTCATGGTAACAACAATAAAATAAACAAAGCAGCCAGTCTCTGCCATTGGCAGCATACATTCTATTGGATGTTACTTAACAACTTTTTTAATGGACTTGGCACTTAACAACAACAACAACTCAAAATAGGACTGACTATTCTAAAGGTAGTCTTACCAACAGAGTATAAGCTATTCTATTAATGCTACCTATGTTTACCTTGAGCACAGCCTTCGGTATGGATTGCATCTCAATGTAAAGAAAACAAAAATCCTCACCACTGGACCAATAAACAATATTCTTATCAATGGAGAAAAGATTGAAGTTGTCAAGGACTTCATTCTTCTTGGATCAACTATCAACACTCAGGGAAGCAGCAGTCAAGAGATCAAACGACGTATTGCATTAGGCAAATCTGCTGCACAAGACCTTTTTAAAGTGTTGAAGAGCAAAGATGTCAGCTTGAGGACTAAGGTGCGTCCAACCCAAGCCATGGTATTTTCAATAACCTCATATGAATGTGAAAACTGGACAGTGAATAAGGATGACTGTAGAAGAATAGATGATTTTGAGTTATGGTGTTGGAGGAGAATATTGAAAGTGCCATGGGCTACCAAAAGAACCAATAAATTTTGGAAGAAGTACAGCCAGAGGGCTCCTTGGAGGGCTCCTTGGAGGCCAAGATGGCCAAACTTTGTCTCTTATGCTTCAGACATATTGTCAGCAGAAGGATATCATGTTTGGTAAGGTGGAGGGTCAGAGAAAAAGAGGAAGACCCCCAATAAGATGGATTTGCCAAGTGGCAGCATCGATGGACTCAAGCGTGGCAACAGTAGTGAGGTTGGCCCAGGATCAGGCAGTGTTTTATTCTGCTGTGCATAAGGTCGCTTTGAGTCAGTACCAACTCGATGGCACCTAACAACAACAATAAATGTTTACCTTGGGAGCACAGTTGCTCCATACGATAAGCACTGGAGTGAGAATCGGAAGGTCCTTGGTTTGAGTCCCTCTTCTGTTTCATGGGAGAAAGATGAGGTTTTCTGCTCCTGCAAAGAATTTTAAAAGCTTCAGAAATCCTATGCAGGGTGTCTGTAAGTTAGAACTGACTCAAAGACACTTAACAACAACAACATGTTTATCTTGGAGTCCTAGTGTGGTGCTGTAAGATAAGCACTGGACTCCTAACCTTAAAGTCATTGGTTCAAACCCACAGACCCTATGCAGGATTGCTATGATTCAGAACCTACTCAACAGGACTTACTAACAAAAACAATGTTCACCATGCAGATTTAAGTACCTGTATCACACTTCAACTCATGTATTTCAGTCACAATAACTCCTGAATAACTTTCTATTATGTGATGACCAGTAACATAAGTGTGTTGGGCTGTATCTGGCAGATTTAAGCAGTTGGTCCTTATATATTAAGAGGTATACTTTAGCAGGTGTACCCCCCAATACCTCTGGTAGCTTTCTGCTACTGCCCCACAAACCTCCAATAACTTAACCTATTAATCAGATAAGGGAAGAAAGGAAATAAAAGATTAAGTTTGTATCTTCTTTAATCCAGAAAATAGTTCATTTAGTAAGTAAAGTCTGTCTTCCTTGAGCATTGTGTGACATCAGATTTACAACAGCAACTAGAAAGGTTAGATAAGAAATTCAGAGGACAGTGAGGTTAAGTCAATGGTGGCAGAACAATTTGGAAAAAGATGACAAGAAAGTTTTCACAACTTGAAGAATGTAATTAGTGTCACTGAGTTGCACTTGTAGAAATCAATGAAATAGTGTTTGGCTGGGTAATCACCAAAAATTTTTAAATTGTAAAAAAATAATTTTTTTTAAATTAACTTCATGATTTTTTTAAAAAAAGATACAATAAAACATAAATCTGATCTCAAATCTTGGTGCTCAGACAAGACTGTTTGGTGGCATAGTGTCACATGGCAGAGGAGCTCAAGTTGGGCCACAATATGCAACTCCCTAAACCTAAAAAGAAATGGTTGCTGTCCAGCTATTTCAAGAGGTAGTATATGATCAAGAGTCAATGAATAAAGAAGTCCAAGGTGCACTGAAAACATTAGCAAATAACAAGGCTCCACAAATTGATGGAAACACAAATTGAAGTCCTTCAATAAACTGATGCAGCATTGGAGGCTCTCATCTATGCCAAGAAATCAGGAAGACAACTATCTGGAGAACTGACTGGCAGAGGTCCATATCTGTGCCCATTTCAAAGAGAGGTGACCCAACAAAATGCAGAAACCACTGAACTATATCATTAATATCACATGCAAGTAAAATTTTGCTACAGATAATTCAAAAATGACTGTAACAGTACATTGACAGGCAACTTTCAGTTTCAAGCTGGATTCAGATGAAAGCGTGGAACAAGGGATGTCATTGCTGTTGTCAGAGAAGCTTTCAACTGTGTGGATCATGGCAAGCTGTGGAAAACATTGCGGAGAATTCGTATTTCAGAACACTTAATTGTGCTCATGAGGAACCTGTGAATAGACCATGAAGCAGTCATTTGAACAGAACAAGGGGACATTGAATGGTTTAAAATTAGGAAAGGTGTGTGCCAGGGTTGTAGCTTTCATCATACTTATTCAATCTGTATGCTGAGCAAATAATGCCCTAAACTGGATTATATGAAGAATAGTGTGGCATCAGGATTGGAAGACTCATTAACAACCTGCAATATGCAAAATGATACATACACCCTTGCTTGCTAAAAGAGAAGAGGACTTAAAGTACTCACTGATAAAGATCAAAGACCACATTCTTCAGTATTTTTGTAAAGACAAAAATCCACACAACTGGACTAATAAATAACATCAAGATAAATGGAGAAAAGATTGAAGCTATCAAGGACTTCATTTTACTCAGATCAACCATCAACACTCATGGAACACAAGACCTCTTTAAATTGTTGAAGAGCAGAGATGTCATTTTGAGGACTAAAGTGAGCCTCACCCAAGCCATGGTATTTTCAATAACCTCATATGCATGCGAAAGCTGGACAGTGAATAAGGAAGACCATAAAATAATTGATGCTTTTGAGTTATGGTATTGGTGGAGAATATTTAAAGTATCATGAACTACCAGAAGGACAAACAAGTCTGTATTGAAAGAAACACAACCAGAATGCACCTTAGAAGCCAGAATGGCCAGACTTTGTTTCACATACTTCAGACATATTATCAGAAGGGACCAGTCCCTGGAGAAAGACATCATTCTTGGTAAAGTGGAGGGTGAGTGAAAAAGAGGAAGACCCCTAATGAAATGGAATGGCACAGTGACAGTAGCAACGGCTCAAGCATAGCAACGATTGTGAGGTTGGCACAGGATTGGGCAGCATTTCGTTCTGTGGTGCATAAGGTCTCTATGACTCTGTACCAACTTGACAGCGCCTAACAAAAGCAATAAACTGAAAATGGAGTCCTGGTGTGGTGATGTAGGATAGACACTGGACTGCTAACCACAAGCTTGTCTATCCAAACCTCCAGTCACTCTTTGGAAATTATATACAGGGTCGCTATGAGTCAGAACCTACTCAACAGCAACAAGAAATTGAGAAAACTGTTTGTCTCCCTCTAGTTGAACTTTAGGATTTAATATAACTTAAAGCAAACAAGAGTTTACCCAGTTACAAAGATTATGGAGACTTTTCTCTGAGAAGTGTGGTGAGGTGGAACAATATTGCCATATTGTTTATGGCAATAGCAATATCTGCAACAAAATAAAATCAACTTTAAGCTATAGCAACAGGAAATCATACTACTTAGGGAAATGTAACTTTGACCAAATGTTTATTGTTGTTGTTGTTGTTAAGTGCCATCCAGTAGGATCCAACTCATAGTGTCACTATATAGGGTGTCTAAGGAGCAACTGATGAGTTTGAACCACCGACCTTGTGATTCAAAGGACCTTGCAGGCCAGTGCTTATCCTGCAGTGCCATACCAGGACACCAACCAAATGTTTAATATAGTTAATATTAAATTCAGGTCATAAATACTATTAACAAAATGGGTATTTGCCATCATAAAGATTTTCAATTTGACTTCTTACTCTCTTCACAGTTTTCAAGATAATATATATATATCTACATAAACACATGATACAGATAGGTTTTACAATATTTTTACTATAATGACAGAAAAGGGCACATTAAATATGTATACTATTTCAGCTAATATAAATGGTTGCAAATGAAAACCTATATTAAGTAAACTATGTATTTAAAAAGATGTTAGAAAGGCAAATCATTCTGAACTTGGTAAAATGGAGAATCAGTGATTTTTGCTTGTGATTAAAATAATCTCTGCTTTGTTTCTGTTTCAGGGACTTTGAAGGCAATCATATCCATAATTTAAGAAATTTGACTTTTATTTCCTGCAGTAGTTTAACTGTTTTGTAAGTAATGTTTTATCCTTTTTAAGTAATGTAATATCTTTCTAAACAAAATGAGTCATTCATGTGGACACTAGCATAAACATGCATAACAATTCTGGTAAATATTTACTCTCAACTTGAAGTTTTTAGAAAGTGATGTACATGGTCAAAATTGCTGAAGTTCAAACCAAGTGAAAGCACAGATTCACAAATACATGAATTATTACAATGGCACTCTAATAATTGAGACTCACTTTAATGGGAAAACATTCTCATCAGAGATTAAGCATCTGTCCTTGGACCTAAATTTGAGAAGTAGCATAGTGGTTACGAATGGGGCTGCTAATCTCAGGGTCAGCAGTTCGAAACTACCAGCCCTTCCGCGGGAGAAAGATGAGGCTTTCTGCTCCGAGATTTACAGCCTCGGAAACCCTGCACAGGGTCACTGTGAGTCGGAACAGACTCCATGGCACATAACCACCACCAAATTAAAGTGCTAGTCTTTAAATGCATTTACCTTTTGCAAATTATTACTGTAAGCATTGGTTTCTTAATAATTATGAAAAATCATAACCAACATTTTAAAAAGTGCTGCAGAATTCTCAAAATTCTGGAAACAAAATTGTGAAAACTGGTATAAACCTTAGAGTGTTATTGAGTGTAATTTGCCCTTATGCTTTGCTGGCACGTTTTAAATGCACATTGTTTCTTCCATGAAAGCGAAGAAAACTGGGACCCCCTTCAGTATAAAATACAACTGCTTCATTCCTGTTTATTTTCCCAGAACAATGTTTTATTGTGGTTTGCAACTGTGGGTTGTAACGCACAAATGACGGATGAAAGTAATGTAGCAACAGCAATTTAGTATGTCCCGACTAGCGTTTTTTTAACTGAATAGAATTGAATTGAGTACAAAAATACCAAATTGCAGTGCAAATAAATATTGTTTCATGAATATTGGGAATTATAGGTGTGTGTATTGTATGTCTTGATGTGAAATGAATCTTCTACTGTGGGTTGTCTTGGAAAATGTTTGAAAACCATCATTCTAGAGTACATAGGTCAGCTGTGTATAAGCAATGCGGTAATTACCACAGCTATGACAATATATTTGCTCCAATATGCTCCTTCTCCATTTTATTGGGTTCAAGTTATTGACAAATTGGAATCCTTCTGCTAAGAGAGTTCAGAAACTTTCAGATACAGAGTGCTTTCTATTAGTCATGCAAAAGAGCTCATGAAATGGTTGAGCAGCATGATGAATAGAGTTAATTTCTCTGAACTGTCCATGTGAAGACTATTGAAATAACAAACATCTTGAAATGTTAAAAAAAAAAAAAAAAAAAAAGCTCAGACTTCAAGTCAAAATGTGCCTAAAAGACACAGATCAAATAGATAATCTGAAAAAAATTAGAATTTCATTGTTTCCTATTTCTATTTATTTTTAAGGAAATCTTTGTATAAAAAAATTTTGTATTTCTGCACATATTTAAATATCTTTAAATGTTGTTGTTGTTAAGTGCCCTCCAGTCGGTTCAGACCCATAGCGACCCTGAACAGGGTTTACGAGGCTGTAAATCTTTACGGGAGCAGAATGCCTCCTCTTTCTCCCACGGAGCGGCTGGTAGTTTCGAACTGTTGACCTTGTGGTTAGCAGCCTGATTCGTAACCACTACGCTACTAGAGCTCCATTAGGTACATAAATTTCAGGAGCAATACATAAGTAACTTAATAGTAGTTTGTTTTTGGAAGATTGAAAACTTTGGTGTAAGAATTAGTGTCTTTTGTTTTATGCCCTCGCCAGACTGCAAAGCCATTTGAACTGCAAGGTCAGTGGTTCAAGCTCACCAGTAGCTCCTTGGAAACCCTATACAGGGTCGCCATTGAATCAGAACCTACTCAATGGCACTTCCAACAACAACAACATGTGATATAAACACAGGGTCGCTATGGGTCGGCATCGACTCTACAGCACTTAACAACAACAACAACATGTGATATGAATTGTTGTTCAGCTTTGTTTTTTTTGTTTTGTTTTGTTACCATGAGCAGGTGTTATTTTGTAATAAAAATAATGTTGAGTACATTTTTCATCTTAGGCAAAAAAAAAAAAAAGAGAGAGAGAGAGAGAGACAGACAGAAAGAAATCATTTGTGGGTTTCCTCTTGCCAGGTGTGTGGATTTTTTTGATAAAAGGACATTGAAGGGAGGTCGTAATGTTTTAGATTGTTGAGATAAATTAAGTACTTAAAGATGGGACAAGGTCAACTTCTAGGCATGTCACAAAATATTTAAAGTGGAAACCCATTTAAACTATTGTACGAGTTAATCCTTCGTACTAGGACAGAAATGAATCATACTGTCAAAATTCACAGTCTGATGCCACTTCCCAAACTGGAGATGTTCTGAATTGGTCCAACTTAGACTGGAATTCTTCAGGGAGCACCACCAAAAATTATTAAATCACATCTAATGACTATGCATGTTATGGCATGTATGGTATTTTGTTAGACAGACATGTGCTACGCTGACTAAAAAGGAGACTCTAAAGAGCCCCAGTCATGATATTCATGATTCAGTCTACATTTGCAAGAATTGTGGTTTCACTCTTTCCATTGCAAAGTTTTACCCTATGAACTTAACAGTTTGAATTATATTTTATTTTTATCATCATTTTATGATTGGGGAAATAAAAGATTAAAATTAACTTGGATCATTTCTCATATTACTCCAACGTATCTTGTTGTGAAAAGTACAGTGTATATAATTATCTCTGTTTTGGAAGACTGTTAATCTTTTCCTGGAAGTCCTGGTGTGGCGCTGCAGGATAAAGCACTGGACTGCAAGGTCAGTTTGAACCATAAGGTCAGAGGTTCAAACTCACCAGCTGCTCCTTGGAAACCATATACAAGATAGCTATGAGTCAGAACCAACTGAACAGCATTTAAAAACAACAGCACTTAACAACTAATAACTCAAGAAGTATCAATTACCTCAAGAAGTCACAATGTGTCTTTTTTTGTTTTGTTTTGTGTTTTTACAATTTCAGGATAATGCGGAAAAATAAAATTAATCACATACATGAAAATACTTTTACATCTCTCCAGAAACTAGATGAATTGTAAGTTTTATTAAATATTTATCATGTAGATTTTTTGCTTTATTACTTTTTTCATATTTATTATGCAGATAATAAGCTTTTTATACATTTAAGAAATATTATCCTTATTTTATCAAGCATTATTTTTGTCATCCTTGGCTGATGCCACCTTGAGTCAGAATTGGCTTGATGACAACTGGTGGTTTTAGGCTAAAAAGATTTCCAGATAGCTTATAAAGATATAAATAAAATAAAATTATAAATATTTGAGGGAAATATGGTAAAGGAAACAAATTTGAGGGAAGTAAAGTCAACTTCTGTGTGGCCTTTCTAGGACCAGCAGTGGACTGCAATCCACAAGGTAAGCAATTCAAACCCAACTCTGCTCTTTGGAAACCCTATACAAGGTTGCTATGAGTTAAAACTGACTTGATGGCATTTAGCATCAGCAACTAAGTAAAATAACAGAGGCATAGTATATTTAATATATAAAATGCATCCTACTCCAGTCTGTCCTACTGATAGTTGTTATTGTTGTTGTTATGTGCTGTGGATTCAGTTCCAACTCATAGTGACCCTGCACAGGGTTTCTGAGGCTGTAAATCTTCACAGGAGCAGAAAGCCTCATCTTTCACCTGTGGAACAGCTGGTAGTTTTGAACTGCTGACCCTGAGGTTAGCAGCCTGATTCGTAACCACTAAGCCATGAGAATGCCTTAGAACCTTAGAACCTTAGAATTCAGAGATGACGAATCATTGATTTATTGGCTATGGAAAGGTTTTCAACTGTATGGATGTGACAAGTTATGGACAACACTAAAGAAAATGAGTATTCTGGAACATTTATATGTACTCATGAAGAACCTGTACATAAACCAAGAGGCAGTTGATCAAACAGAACTGGGGGCACTGAATGGTTTAAAATCAGGAAAGATGTGCTCCACGGTTGCATTCTTTCATCATACTTATCCAATATGTATGCTGAGCAAATAATCTGAGAAATGGGATTATATAAAGAAGAACATGTCATCAGGATTGGAAGAAAGCTCATTAACAGCTTGTGATATGAAGATGATACACCCCTGCTTGCTGAAAGCAAAAAGGACTTAAAATACTGATGAAGATCAAAGACTACAGCCTTCTGTATACGTTGCACCTCAATGTAAAGAAAACAAAAATCCACACATCTGGATCAATAAATAACATTATGATAAATGGAGAAAAGACCAAAGTTGTCCAAGACTTCATTGTGCTTGGATCCACCATCAACACTCATAGAGGCAGCAGTCAAGAAATCAAATAACGTATGATATGAAGAAAATATGCTACATTGTTGTTAAGTTGTTAAGTGCTGTCGAGTCGGTTCCGACCCATAGCAACCCTGAACAGGGTTTCCAAGGCTGTAAAGCTTTATGGGAACAGAAAGCCTCATCTTTCTCCCATGGAGCAGGTGGTAGTTTTGAACTGCTGACCTTGCGCTTGGCAGCCTGATTCGTAGCCACTACACTACCAGAGCTCCATGCTACATAAGACCTCTTTAAAGTGTTAAAGAACAAAGATACCAGTTTAAGTACTAAGTGCACCTGACCCAAACAATGATATTATCAATAGACTCATATGCATATGGAAGTTGGATAGAGAATAAGGAAGACTGTAAAGAATTGATGCATTTGAGTCATGGTGTTGGAGAAGAGTATTAGAAGTACCATGGACTCTCAGAAGAACAAACAAATCTGTGTACAACCAGAATCCTCCTTAGCCAAGATGATCAGACTGTCTCTCACACTTCAGAAGGGTCCAGTCCCTCAAGAAGTACATCATGCTTCTTGATGTACTTGATGGAGAGACAGAAAAAGAAGACCCCCAATGAGATGGATTGGTACAGTGGCAGCAACAATGGTATCAAGCATAGCAGCAATTGTGAGAATAGCACAGGACCAGGGAGTCTATCGTTCTGTTGTACACAGGTTCACTATGAGTAGGAACTGACTCAATGACACTTAACAACAACAAGATAAAAAGGAACCACCTGAATGATTCTGAAACAAAAGGATAATCTCTTCTCTAAATCCTTATGGAAATCAGAAACTGTCATGAGTAATTGTTGTTGTTGTTAAGTGCCTTCGAATTTATTCTGACTCATAGCAACCCTGTGTGGGGTTTCTGTGGAGCAGCTGATGAGTTTGAACCAATAACTTTGCATTCAAACCAAACTTGTGGCCCAATGCTTATCCTACAGTGCCACACCAGGACTCCATATCCTCCCCTTAATAATAGAAGAGACCATTCAAACAGCTATTTTTATAGTATCCTTTTTGTAACATAATTTCTTAAAAACGAGGATGTTGAGACTTCGTCTCATGTACTTTGAACATGTTATCAGAAGGGACCAATCCCTAGAGAAGGGCATCATTCTTGGAAAAGTGGAAAGTCAGTGAAAAAAAGAGGAAGACTCCCAACGGGATGGATTAACACAATAACAACAACAATGGACTGAACATAACCGTTGTGAAGATGGTGCAGGATCGGGTAGTGTTTCACTATGAGTCAAAAGTAACTCAGTCTCTAACAACAATAAGAACTGCTAGAATAAAATATATAGTGAACAAGGGATGGCGAGCATATTTTTCAGGCAATTTTTACATTTTCATTATTAGTCTCCAATTGGGTTTTTGGTAAAGTTTGACTAGAAACTAGTTTGATTTTGTGTTCTCTGCAAAGATTCTGAGATGTGGATCAAGCCATATGTTTGGGCAACCTGTATGCGAAGCACTGATTTATTAAAAATATCGTCAAAAAAATTAAAGAACAAAAGTTCTCCTCTGACCATTGAAACCTCAATATTTTTTTCCATAAGGATTTTAGCCTGAAACACTTTTTGGTAGGCAGTCCTGGTGTGGTGCTGTGGGTTAATGCATCAGACTGCAAAGCCATTTGAACTGCAAGGTTGGTGGTTCAAGTTCACCAGCTGCTCCTCAGAAACACTATACAGGGTTGCTATGTGTTGGAACTGACTCAACAGCACTAAACAACAACAAAAACAAAAAATCCACACCCACAGAAAAATATCCATAGAGATTAGAACCAAGCAGTTTGTGACAACAGCAACAACAAAAAAGAACATTTGCCAACAAGTCAACTCCAACACATGTGTCAGAGTAGAACTTTGCTCCTTGGTGTTTTCAATGGCTGGTTGTTTTGAAGTAGATCTCCTCGACTTTCTTCTGAGGTGCTTCTGGGTAGACTCAGGCCTAAAACTTTTTGGTTAGTAGCTTAATTATTTGTAATACCCAGCTACTCCTTTGTGGCAATAGCTCCTGGTATGTGACAATTATATCATCAATAAATATGAAGTTACTTTGTTCTCACTAGTAGGGAGAGGTGATCCAAAAGTATGGTCCAGTCACAAAACATGAGTTTCTCAAGGGATCCATACTTTCCCTAGTTTTATCCAACTTGAAGTCACTATCTGAATATCAAATGACAATTCCTCTACATTCTGACCTAGGTGACCGAAAGGTGCAGATTTTATGAGTATCAGTAATCAGCTGTGAACATGGAATATAAATAAATTGCTAATATGGTAAAAGAAAAGATTTATAAAAAAAAAAAAAAAGCATCTACCATTCATCTGTCTGTTTGTTATACTGTTTGGTGACTTACATGTGCTATAATGCTGGAGGCTATGCCATTGGTATTTCAAATACCAACAGGGTCACTCATAGTGGACAGATTTTTGGCAGATGTTCTAAACTAAAACAAACTAGGGAGAAGAAACAGGCAGTTCACTTACGAAAAATTAGCCACTGTAAACCTTATGAATAGCAGCTGAATATTATTTGATATAATGCCAAAAGATGATCATCTCAGGTTGGAAGACACTCAAAATACAACTGTGGGAGGTCTGCCTCCTCAAAGTAAACTCAATCTTTATAATGTAGTCAGAGGAGGGGAACCTTTTTTCTTCCCAGGGCAATTTGGATATTTATAACATCATTCATTTGTTGTTGTTGTTGTTGTTAAGTGCCGTTGAGTCGGTTCCGACCCTTAGCGACCCTGTTTAACCATACTAATTATCAATGTAAAAATTAGCCTGCTATATTTGGTCAAACATTTAATTAACTCCACCCTAATGTGATAGTTGGAACTTCAGTTGCCTTGGCAGGGCAGGACCAAATTATTTCACATGTCGTATATGGCCCATGGATCAGACATTTCCCATGCCTGAAGCAGAGCTTGTGGGGCCTTCATCTGATGATGGTGCATGACACAAAATGAGAAGAAAGAGCTGCAAACATCTATTAGTAATCAAATCAGATTGAATCCAGGAAAATTGGAAGTCCTCAAAAATGAAATGAAGTACATAAAAATCAATACATCTTAGACATTAGTGAGCTGACATGGACTGGTTTGGTCTATTTCAAATCAGATAACTATATGCTGGGAACAACAAATTGAAGAGTAATAGCATCCCATTCATCATTAAAAGAACAAGTCAAGATCTGTTCTGAAATACAATGCTGTCCATAATAGCGTAATATTCATACACCTCCAAGGAAAACCAGGTAATATGACTATTATTCAAATTTACACACAAACCACTAATGCTAAAGTTGAAACAATTAAAGATTTGGCCAACTTCTAAAGTCTAAAATTGATCAAATATAAAATCAAGATGTATTGATATGGTAATTGGAATGAGGAAGCTAAGGGGACAAAAACAAAGGCTCATCAGTTGAAAAATATGGCCTTGGTGCTGATACATTTTTGCAAGACCAAAGACATTCATTGCAAATACCTTTTTTCAACAATATAAAATTGCTGTTAAACATAGAATAGAATAGCTAAAGTGAAAGGAATAATTTGTTAAGAAGACAAAGTATTATAATGAAATGTGCAAGAATCTGGAGCTAAGAAATCAAAAGGGAAGAAAATGCTCCAAATTTCTCAACCTGAAAAAAACTGTAGAAAATATTCAAACCTCTAGTTGCAATACTGAAGGATTCTATGAACAAAGTATTGAATGATGCAAGAAGCATCACTAGAAGATTAAAAGAATACACAGTCACTGTACCAAAAAGAATTGGTCAATGTTCAATCATTTCGGGATATAGAATGTTATCAAGAACTAATAGTATTAAAGGGAGAAGCCCAAGTTGGACTGAGTCATTGATGAAAAACAAGCCTCCTGAAATATCAAGTAAGATGTTTCAGTAAAATCATCTATGACAAGAGATTTGGGTGGCAGCTTCCTGGTCAACTGACTGAAAGAGAACCACACATTTATCTATAATCCTAAGAAATGTGTTCCACAAGAATGCAGAAATCATTGAATGGTTAATATCACATGCAACTAAAATTTTGCTGAAAATAATTCAACATTTGCAGCAGTACATCAAACCAGGGAACTGTCAGAATTCAAGCTCTATTCAAAAGAGAATATTCAATGAGATGAATCCTAGCTGAAACTAGAAAATAACAGAAAGATGTTTGCCTGTATTTCATTGACTATAGAAAAGCATTTGATTGTATGGATCCTAACTAGTTTAAAATCAGGAAAGGTATGCATGTTGGTGATATCCTTTCACTATACATATTCAATCTGTATGCTGAGCAAATCATCTGAGAAACTGGACTATATGAAGAATGTGACATCATGATTGGAGGAAGATTCATTAACAACCTGTGATATGCAGACAGTACTACTTTGCTTGTTGAAAGTGAAGAGGATTTGAAACATTTAATGATGAAGATCAAGATTAAAGTCTTCAGTATGGACTATACCTCAACATAAATTACCCACTGTCATTGAGGCAATTCTTATTTATAGCAAGCCTATATAGGGTTTCTGAGACTGTAAATGTTTAAGGGAACAGATCATTTCATCTTTCTCCAATGGAAAATCTGGTTTGAACTGTGACCTTGCAGTTAGTAGCCCAAGACCTAACCCACAGTGCCACCAGAGTACCTTTCAACATAAATAAAAAAAGCAAAAATTCTCACAACTGGAGAAATAAGCAACATTATGATAAACAGAGAAGAGATTGAAGTTGCCAAGGAATTCATTTTACTTGGAAGCATAATCAACATCCAAGGAATCAACAGTTAAGAAATAAAATTCTGTATTACATTGGGCACATCTGCTGCAAAAAAACCTCTTTAAAGTCTTTAAAGTGTAACTTTGAGGACAAAGTTGTGCCTGACTTAAGCCATGGTATTTTTAATCTCTTCATATGTAAGCAAGAGCTGGATAATGAATAAGGAAGACCAGAGAATAATTGGTGGCTTTAAGTTATGATGTGTTGAAGACTATATCATGGGCTGAAAGAAGAATAAGCAAATCTGTTGGAAAACATATAGCCAGAATGCTCCTTAGAAGACAACATAGTGAGACTTTGTCTCACATACTTTGGGCATGTTATCAGGGGAGAACATTCCCTGGAGAAGAACATCATGATGCTTGTTCAAGTAGTTCTCTTATACACAGGGTTGCTATAAGTTGAAACCAACTCAATGGCACCTAACAACACAACACCAAAGCCAATTAAATCCCATATTAGACACTTATTTTTGATAAGTTCCGTAAAGTCATTTCAGACTCATACTGACCCTATATAGAGTTTCCTAGGAGCAGCTGGTGAGTTTGAACCTCTGACCTTGTGGTTCAAACTGATATTGTGGTAGAGTGCTTATCCTACAGCAACATACCAGGACTCCATGATAAACACAAGTCTGAACAAATAAACTTTTCAAGGATAAAAAATGGTATGTATTCAAAGAGGATGGCTTTTAATAGATAGGTCTAGATTTAAAAAACAAAGGCAATGGACCTTTAAGAAAGGATTTGATCTCACCAGTATAATTAATGAGAACAAATAAGTTTTCAATAATCAACCATCAACACTCATGAAAGCAGCAGTCAAGAAATCAAACAACATATTGCATTGGGCAAATCTGCTTCAGACGACCTTTTTAAAGTGTTGAACAGCAAAGATATCAGCTTGAGGACTAAGGTGTTCCTCACCCAAGTCATGGTATTTTCAATAACCTCATATGCATGCGAAAGCTGGACAGTGAATAAGGAAGACCATAGACAAATTGATGCTTTTGAGTTATGTGTTTCAGGAGAATATTCAAAGTACCATGGGCTACCAAAAGAACAAACAGATCTGTTTTGGAAGAAGTGCAGTCAGAGTGCTCCTTGGAGGCCAAGATGACCAAACTTCGTCTCTCATACTTCGGACATATTGTCAAGGGGGACCAGTTTCTGAGGAAGGGTATCATGATTGGTAAGGTGGAGGATCAGAGAAAAAGAGGAAGACCCGCAGTGAGATGGATTGGCAAAGTGGCAGCATCAATGGGATCAAGCATGTCAACAATTGTGAGGTTGACCCAGGACCAGGCAGTGTTTCATTCTGTTGTGCATAGGGTCACTATGAGTCAGTACCGACTCGATGGTACCTAATAATACCAACAACAATTGGAAATAGAAGGAATATTTAGTAAAAAACTAAGCTAGTTACATGTGTACAGGAACAACTTTAGTAAAATGTTATACGATTATGTGCTATACGTCATATATGCTAAATAGAAGTATACAAAAGAAGTACATGGGAGAACAGAGGAGAAACCATGTAACCTCCCTGAACATAAGAGGTCTCACAAAGGAACAACATGTGAGCAGATCTTGAAGGATATATAGGAGTTCGCTAGAAAGTCAAGAAACAAATGTTATTATAACCAGAGGGTAGAATCCATGTAAACGCATGGAGATGCGTTCAGGTAAGCTCATCTTGACTAAGTCAAAAGCTTTAGGAAATGGTGTTTAAAAGATACACAGTGGTAAGATAGGTACTTAAAGACTGTTTGTGCCTCACTAACCAGTTCTGATTTAATCTGTGAGTGACAGTGAGCTATGGAAGGATTTTAAGAAGAGGATAAAATTTTAGAAAGATTCCTCTTATGGCCAAATGAAAACAATGTATCTTCCTAGACAAATTTCCTACGAATATGAAAATAGCATTAAATTAGCTTCAAGAATCAAATATTAAAATACAACATCTACAGGAAAGTTGTTTGTAATATCATATTTTATCCATCACTCATTTTTAGTTTTCAAAGCTTAATCTAATTGGCTACCTAAACTGGGAGGGATTTAAAGGCATGAAGTGACTGGTTTACAATTTTTCAAGAGGTAGTTTAGTTCCAGAGCAAGGGGAGAAAGGTAGAAACCCTACTGAACAGCTTTCATCTTGTTTAGATGGTTCTGGTGAAAAGAGATAGGGATAGGATTCTTTTGATTCAGTAGTGAGTAATTATTATCATGACTAATTGCGATTGTCACAAGTGGAAAGGTAGAAGTTGTATAACAAAAAGGGGGGAGTAGTTAATCTTAAACATTCCAGAAACAGAGGACCCTAGCACCAGCAAGAGAGAAGAGTATGAGTGGAAAATGGGATCCTAACCAGAGAAGCAGTGACACCAGAGATGGAGGCAGAGATGATGGCATAGAGAGATCGAGCAGCTGAGGACTCTAGACTCATGTAAAGAGAAAGGCTGTGTGCTGGCGAGCAGGAGGCTGGCTTTCAAATGTGCCTTTTGGTTATTTAAATAATTATATATTCCTGAGTGTTTTCGTGTACACACACACACAAAAAAAAAAACAAGAATAGACTCAAATACTGTTAACCTATGGTGCATGAAGGGGATGGTAATTATTGCAATGAACAAAATACAATTAGTTTAATGCAAAACCAATGTTCTGCTATGAAAACTATCACTCAATTCACAATAAAAGCTTAAAAAAAAACTCAATCTAAAATTATTCTTCTCTTTTAAATAATCTAACTATGACTCATATAAACAATTTTGTTTGTGTAACAAATGGGTATATTCTCCTACCTGGCTCTGAAGTAACTAACTGAATTCAGACATGTGTGGAGTGGGTAGTTAGGTTTCAGCTAGTATTTCTTGATTCCTTTAAAGAGATCAAAAGTGTATAGCTTCAAACCCATAGAAAGTTTATATTGTTTAGAAAAATTGAAGGCCTTTCTCACAGAGTTGTTGATATGCTTAAAGAACTGCTACTCTCAAAAAAATCTTACAACTAGGCTACAAAATCACACTAGGTTAGGCAGCCTGACCTGTATAAAAAGTATTTTGTCATTAGGAGTATATTATATCCTGTGTATACCAGCTTTGAGTAAGTTGCACATGAAATCATCCATGCTTAATAATCATAATAAACCTAAGTAAAATAAAATATTTAAGACCCCCAAAGTATATTCCTATTCCAAGACAGACGGAAAGAAGAGAGTATAACTCACCAATAGTGTTATTAGAAAATTGTATAATGGCTTACTAATGATTTTCAAAACAATGCATAATGTCTTTAGAAAATAATATGACAGATTTGCAATTATTTCCCTAGGGATTTAGGAAACAACGAGATTGAAAATCTTCCACCACATGTATTTAAAGATCTGAAGGCGCTTTCGCAATTGTAAGTCTGATACCAATTTCTCGACTTCATTTCTTGTGTACAATTCATTTTTCATTGTCATCCTTCCTCTCTTTTCTTCTTTCTGTAGTCGTCTCCTCGCCTGCAACTCCTTTTATCCCCCACCTAGCAAACAGTTGAATCTACAATCAATTTCTTAAAAAGAAAACTCACCCTGGCAAGTTCCCTTTAATCAATGTTCTTGTCAAAGATTCTGAAATTTTCTTCCCTTAAATTCAATTGTATTGTCACTCTGATCTATGACTTTTACTTTTACTTTTTACATGCCTCACAAATCACGAGTGCAGTATGTCACTCCTTGTTTTGAACTTTATTCTTAAAAAAAATAAAATAAATTAGGTGTGATTCTATCGATTCAAATGTTGGCTAACTAATATTCTTTTTATTTTATTTAAATCACATCTGGTTTCAGGCAAAATGTGAAGTAGATGTGACTTCTCTTTGGGTACCCTGCACTTGTCTGGTGGAAGTTCTTTTAACATCTCTCCCTTCATACTCATGTCATCTTAGCTCTTTCACATGTACAATCATAGAGTACTTACTAAGAGCCAGCACTGCTTTGTTCCATCCATAACTCATATAAATGTTTAATCAGATCCATGAGACAAGTGCTATTACTATACTTTGTTGGAAGTTTTTAAAAGAAATAACCCAAAGTCAACAAATACACTTTCTCTTCATTCAGGCAACTTCTAATTTCTAACGACCCATTGTCAATCTTTTTTTGAAAAAAAAAAAAAAACAAACAAACAGGAATCTTTCCTATAACCCAATCCAGAAAATTGAAGAAAACCAATTTGACTATCTTGTCAAACTCAAGTCTCTGTAAGTATATACCTAAGGAGGAATTCTTGTAACTAATCGTTTTCTAAATGCTAATGAGGAGTCATGGTGTTTCAGTGACTAAGCACTCAGCTGATAACCAAACTAGCTGCTCCATGGGAACAAGGTGTGGTAGTCTGCTTCCATAAAGATTGTTGTTGTTGTTGTTGTTGTTGTTGTTGTGTGCCATGGAGTTGGTTCCGACTCATAGCGACCCTGCATAGGGTTTCCGAGGCTGTAAATCTTTACGGGAGCAGAAAGCCTCATCTTTCTCCCACGGAACAGCTGGTAGTTTTGAACTGCTGACCTTGTGGCTCGCAGCCCGATTCGTAACCACTACGGTACCAGAGCTCCTTTTTCCATAAAGATTACAGTCTTTGAAATGTTAAGGGGTAATTCTACTCTGTCCTATAGGGTCTCTATGAGTTGAAATCAACTCAATAACGATGATTTTGTTGTTTTTTAAAAAATACAAACCACTAATTTTTATTTATTGTTGTTGATGTTGTTAGGTGCCATTGAGTTGGTTCTGAATCATAGTGACCCTATGCATAACAGAGCAAAACATTGCCCAGTCATGTGCCAACCTAACAAGCATTGCTACACTTGAGCCCATTGTTGTTGCCACTGTGCCAATCCATCTCATTAGGGGTCTTCCTCGTTTTCTCTGACCCACCACTTTATCAAGCATGATATCTTTCTCCAGGGACTGGTCTCTCCTGATAATATGTCTGAATTTTGAGAGACGAAGTCTCAGCAACATGGCTTCCAAGGAGCAGCTGGCTGTACTTCTTCCAACCAGAGTTGCTTGTTCTTTTGGCAGTCCATGGTACTTTTAATAGTCTCCTAAAACACCCTAACTCAAATGCATCAATTTTTCTATGCTCTTGAACTTTCATATGCATATGAGGTTATTGAAAATGCCTTGGTCAGGCGCACCTTAGTCCTCAAACTGACATCTTTGCTCTTCAACACTTTAAAAAGATCTTGTGCTGCAGATTTGTCATTTGATTTCTTGACTGCTAATTCTATGAGTGTTGATAGTTTATTCGAGCAAAATGAAGTCTCTGAAACGTCAATCTTTCCTCCAATTATCTTGATGTTGTTTATTGGTCCAGTGGTGAGGATTTTTATTTTATTTATACCGAGGTGCAAGGCTGTGGTCTTTGATCTTCATCAGTAAGTATCTTAAGTCCTCTTCGCTTTCAGCATCATCTGCTGAAAAGTTGTATCATCTGCATATCACAGACTGTTAATGAGTCTTCCTCTGATCCTGATGCCACCTTCTTCTTCATATAATCCAGTTTAGGGGAGTATTTGCTCAGCACACAGATTGAATAAGTATGGTGAAAGAATACATTCCTAATGCACACTTTTCCTATTTTTAACCCATTCAGTGTTCCTTTCTTCTGTTCAAGCAACTGCCTCTTGCTCTGTGTACAGGTTCCTCGTGAGCACAATCAAGTGTTCCAGATTATCCATTGTCCACAATGTTGTCCATAGTTTGTCATGATCAACACAATCGAAAGTCTTTGCATAGTCAATAAAGCACAGGTAAACATCTTTCTGGTATTCTCTGCTTTCAGCCAAGATTCATCTGCTGTCAGCAATGATATCCCTCATTGCACGTCTTCTGAATCCAGCTTGAACCTCTGGAAGGTCTCCGTCAATGTACTGTTCCAGCTGTTTTTGTATTATCTTTAGCAAAATTTTACTTGCATGTAATATTAATATATTGTCCGATGGTTTCTGCAATGGGTACACATATGGATCTTTTCCAATCAGTTGGCCAGGTAGCTGTCTTGCAAACTTCTTAGTACAGATGAGTGAGTGCCTCCAGTGCTGCCTCAGGTTGTTGAAAGATTTCTATTTGTATTCCATTCACTTTTATGAGCTCTTTCAAATCAGAAACTTCCCAGGACAAATTTTCTTCCCAAGATAAATGCTTGCTGGACTTAAAGAAAAGCAAACCGCTGTTCTTTTTATTTTATGTACTTATAAACTAAAAATTAAGTAATGGAGGTTCATTTTACAATTTGCTATGTGTCACCAGGAGCTTACATTGGTTTGCTCTCTTAGATCCTCTGAAGGCATTTTGCATATTCACTCTTCAATTAGCATAAAGTACCTAACCCTAGACTATGGTGGTAGTGGTGGTTGTTGTGCAGTCAGTTTGGACTTGTGGTAACCCTGTATAGGGTTTCCAAGGCTGTAAATCTTTACGGGAGCAGAAAGTCTCATCTTTCTCCTGTTGTTGTTGTTAAGTGCTGTTGAGTAGATTCCAACTGATAGCAACCCTGTATAGGTTTCCGAGGAGCAGCTGGTGAGCTTGAGCCACCGACCTTGCAGTTCAAACAGCTTTGCAGTCTGGCACATTTACCCACAGTGCCACACCAGGACTCCTAGAGAACAATAAATTATAAACATCCTTAACCTAAGATAGAATAGTTTAAATGATGCAAATCATAAAAGTTCTACTAATTATAAGAATTTCTTTTTTTTTTTAAGTATTCATTCTTTCAATTTAAGTATTCTATCAATTAAATATCAATTAAATGGCTTTCATTAGAAAAAACTTCATTATTTTTAATCATAGAAAAATTCAAAGGGTAGCATGTAGGATAAGCACTGGACCACTAGGTCGGTTTGAGCCACAAGGTTGGCAGTTCAAACTCATCAGCTGCTCCTAGAAAGCCCTATACATGGCTACTAAAAGTCATAACTGCCTCAGTTGCACTTAACAACAACAATAATTGTACAAGGGGACTTAAAAAAGTTTGTGGGAAAAATCCATTATCTCTTCATTCCATTTTCCATGAACTTTTGAAACCTCCTCATTGTTGTTGTTAGGTGTCATCTAAGCTTACTCTTAGCATCATGCAAAATATAATGTTTCTTCATTATACAAATATTTATTAAGTAGTTATATGTTAGGACATCAGGATTGGAAGAAGACACGTTAATAACCTTGGTATGCAAATAACACAACATTGCTTAAGAAGACCACCTTAACCACTTAATGACAGAGGGAAAAGACTGCAGCTTAAACATGAAAAGCCTCACAACTGATGAGCAACATTATAATAAAAGGAGAAATTTTCTAAATTACCACTAGTTTCATTCAACTTGGATCAATATCCATGGAAGTTGTTGCTGTTGTTGTTAAGTGCCGCCGAGTCAGTTCCGACTCATAGTGACCCTGTACAGGGTTTCCAAGGCTGTAAATCTTTATGGGAGCAGAAAGGATCATCTTTCTCCCACGGAGCAGCTGGTAGTTTTGAACTGCTGACCTTAAGGTTTACAGTATGATTAGTAACCACTATGCTACCAGAGCTCCTTGTCCATGGAAGTAGCAGTCAAGAAATCAAATAATGCATTGCACTGGGCAAATCTACTGGTAAAAATCTCTTTAACATTTTAAAAGCAAAATAAGTCACTTTGGCAACTAAGATGCACCTGACCAGAGCCATGATCTTTGCAATTTCTTCACAGACATGCAAAATCTGGACAATGAAACCAAGAAAACAGAAGATAAATCTATGCATTTGAATCTTTAAATTGGTGAAGAATACTGCCAAAAGAACAAACAAATAAGTCATAGACAAAATATAACTAGAATGCTCCTAAAAAGTGAAAATGGCAAGACTTTTATTGCTTAGTTTGAATATGTCGTCAGGAAATATCAATTTCTAGAGAAGAACATCATCATGTTTGGCAGAGTCAGTGAAAATGAGGAAAATGTTCAATGAGATGGCACAACAATGAGTTCAAACATATCAAAGATTATATGGTGTCATTAGACCAGAAAATGTTTCACTGTGTCATACATAAAGTCGTTGTGAGTTGGAGTGGACTGCAGCAACTAATGGTTATTATGTACAAAGCATTGCACCATGACCTGTGCAGTTTTGTTTTGGTTTTAATCAAGTAGGAAAGAAATGTGTTTAAAAATAACAGAATCAAACAGAAGAGAAATTGGGAGAGTTCCTAGGATGGCACATTCTATTCAGAATAAATGTTAATTTGAAGTACTTTATGTAATTGTTTTTATTTTATCATTTTTATAATACCATGTATAACATATGCTATTTACTTTCATTGTTAATTTGATATTTTAGCAGCTTGGAAGGAATTGAAATATCAAATATCCAACAAAAGATGTTTAAACCTCTTAGGAATCTCACCCACATGTAAGTAGATGTTTTTCTAGTTCCTCACCTTGATTTAATCTGTTTTGTATATCTACATGTATTTTTATAACCCAATTCTTCTAATCTACTAATTTTCTAAATTAAAGTTAATTATTAAAATAATTAACTTTTTAACTATGATATTGCAACAGGGTGATTTTTATTTTCCACAATTTGATAGAATCTCATAGGAGATTTTTTTTTTTTTTTCATGTCAGGAAAGATGGGTATGGAGAAAACCCTTCAGTTCTTAAGAAGTTCTCCTCAGCTCTGATATCATATATCTCTATTTGACTAGATAACCAGTAATTTGTAAACCTTGTGTAAGTGCTACTGAACAAAGGAGTGGAAATTTATATGGTGGTGGTGGTGGTTATGTGCCATGGAGCTGGTTCTGACTCATAGCGACCCTGTTATAGGGTTTCCAAGGCTGTAAATCTTTAAAGGAGCAGAAAGCCTCATCTTTCTCCTGCAGAACCACTGGTAATTTCAAACTTCTGACTGTGAGATTTGCCGCCTAACTCATAACCACTATGCTACCAGAGCTCCTTAGAAGTTGATATGTTGTTGTTGTTGTTGTTAAGTGCCGTTGAGTCGGTTCCGACCCATAGCGACCCTGTACAGGGCTTTCGAGGGTGTAAATCTTTACGGGAGTAGAAATAAGTAATATAAAATAATTAGAAATGATTGCTGTAAATGAAGGAAAGCAGAGAGCAATCCTCCTCAGGGTAAATGGTCCCCAGTATTGGTCAGGTGTCTAATCAAGTGTGCATGGATAGAATGGCAACCATTTAAAGTTCTCTTATTCAAAGAATGCGTCTGATTGTACCATTGATGACATTTAGAAATACTTTCTTTAATAGAATGCTATTTTATAGCAGATACTATAATGACCCCCATATCATGGTAATTAATTCTCAGTAACGTAGAAAGAATCATGTCAGCAATCCACTCTGTAATATTTCTTACATTTTAACACAAGGCACTCCATCTTTGCTTTCCATGATTCCTTAGGAGAATGCTTATAAAATGTTCCTTGGTTGTTGTTGTTGTTGTTAGGTGCCATCGAGTCAGTACTGACTCATAGCGACCCTATGCACAACAGAACAAAACACTGCCCAGTCCTTGACTAATCTCACAATTGTTGCCATGCTTGAGCCCATTGATGCTGCCACATTCACAATCCATCTCACTGGGGGCCGTCCTCTTTTTCTCTGACCCTCCACCTTTGTTGTTGTTGTTGTTGTTAAGTACCGTGGAGTCGGTTCTGACTCATAGTGACCCTGCACAGGGTTTCTGAGGCTGTAAATCTTTACAGAAGCAGAACATCTCATCTTTCTCCTGTGGAACGGCTGGTAGTTTCGAACTGCTGACCTTGAGGTTGGCAGCCCAACTCATAATCACTATGCTACTAGAGCTCCTTGACCCTCCACCTTACCAAACATGATATCCTTATCCAGGGACTGGTCCCTCCTGACAATGCGTCCAAAGAATGAGAGATGAAGTTTGGTCATCCT
Source organism: Chrysochloris asiatica (assembly GCF_000296735.1). Lineage (NCBI taxonomy): Eukaryota > Metazoa > Chordata > Mammalia > Afrosoricida > Chrysochloridae > Chrysochloris > Chrysochloris asiatica. The sequence continues at coordinate 8,098,661 of NW_006408630.1, forward strand.
GGCCTAAAAGGAGCACTCTGGCTGCACTTCTTCCAGCACAGATTTGTTTGTTCTTATGGCAGCCCATGGCACTTTCAATATTCTCTTCCAACAGCATAACTCAAAAGAATCAATTCTTCTACAGTCTTCCTTATTCACTGTCCAGATTTCACATGCATATGAGGTTATTGCAAATATCATGGCTTGGGTCAGGCACACCTTAGTTCTCAAGCTGACATCTTTGCTCTTCAACACTTTAAAAAGGTCTTGTGCAGCAGATTTGCCTAATACAATGCATCATTTGATTTCTTGACTGCTGCTTCAATGAGTGTTGATAGTTGATCCAAGAAGAATGAAGTCCTTGACAACTTCAATCTTTTCTCCACTGAAAAGAATGTTGTTTATTGGTCCAGTGGTGAGGCTTTTTGTTTTCTTTACATTGACATGTTTACATATCACATTAAATACTCTGGTTAAACAAAATAGAATGCATTCCAGAAAATGGTATAGCTCACTGAACTGAAAAAAACAACTAAAGGAACAGATTGAAATTGGGCAGGAAACATAGATCTAGGCAGCAGTGATTCCAGCAGTGCCCGGAATGCATTCAAGTGTCAATCAATTAGAGCCTGAGTTCCAGGAGAGATTGTCTACCTGATTTTACCTAGGTCACCCTTGGTTAGGGAAATGCACCCACTGAAGGGCTCACCATGCGGAGAATTCCCTCCCAGCAAATGAGAATGCTATTAACCAAACAGTGACTGGCCACTAGTCAGCCAAACTAATAAACTAATATCATTTTTAATTCTGCTGATGAAAGCAAAACTTCAACCAAACACAAATGAAACAAAGTAAAATGGCAATTGCTGCCTCTTCCATACGCCTTTTCCTTACTTTTGTTCTGCTTTCCTCTCCTTCAGTAGCTCACAGAGAAAATAGTGGACAGACTGGGATAGAACAGGTTAAAGAATGTCAGCAACGGGCCTTGCATGTAAAAGTACCACATACTGTAATCATTAAGCTTTTATCTTTCATTACTAGAGTTCCTTATACTATTAAAAAAAAAAGTATGAGTTCCGACTCATAACAACCCTGTACAGGGTTTCCAAGGCTGTTCATCTTTACAGCATCAAAAAGCCTCATCTTTCTCCTGCAGAGTAGCTGGTAGTTTTGAATTGCTGACCTAGAGATTAGCAGCCAGACTCATAACCACGATGCTGCCAGAGCTCCTTATAAAGTTCTTTATACCATTTACTTATCTTTTTTATCAAGGCAGATGGTTTTGAGACAAATCTAAGTTTAATTCCAATTTCTACATTTACTAGAAAATTTCCTACCAAACAATTTAACTCCACTGAAAATTCATTCGTATGGTGATCCTAATACCTACCTTATGAAGTTGTTGTGAGAATTACTCCTGATACCTAGAAGATGCCAGTAATGACAGTAATGTTGGTAGTAAGCATGACTGTTAGAGCCCACCAGTCACTCCACAGGAGAAAGATGAGACTTTCTGCTCCCATAAAGATTACAGCCTCAGAAACCCTATTGAGGGTCACCATGAGCTGGAACTGACAAGACAGCACTTAACAATAGCAACAAAAAAATGGTGCTAGTTGGTAGTCATTATTGTTTATTCAGATGGTGATCAACAAGGGAGGTCTCTCTGGATAAAACAGTTCATTCAAGAAATACTTATCAAAAACATATTGGTGTTGTTATTGTTAAGTACCATTGAATTGGTTCCGATTCATAGCGAACCTGTACAGGGTGTCTGAGAAGTGGCTGGTGAATTTGAAACATTGACCTTATGGTTCAAACCGACCTTGCTATCCAGTGCATAAACCAACAGCACCACCATTGTTGTTGTTGTTGTGAAGTGCTGTAGAGTCGGTTCCGACCCATAGTGGCCCTGTATAGGGTTTCCGAGGAGCAGCTGGTGAGTTTGAACTGCCAACCTTGCAGTTCAAACGGCTTTGCAGTCTGGTGCATTAACCCACAGCACCACATTGTAGGACTCCTAAAAACACATATTGCATCAAAATCTGTGTGAAAAATAGGCATGTTAGAAAAAAGTAACAGATAACATGTTCCTGTTAATGACTTTGAATTGACTTTGACCCATGGCAATTTCACATACAACAGAACAAAATGTTGCCCAGTCCTGTACCACCATCCCAGCAGTTAGCATGTTCAAGTCTATTGCTGTGACCACTGTGCATTTTGAGAACTTTCCAATAAAGAGGGCTCATCTTTCCACAATATATCAAACACTCTTCTGTTGTGATCCATAGGGTTTCCATTAACTAATTTTCAGAAGTACATCCTAAAGCCTTACTTCCTAGTCTGTCTTAGTTTGGAAATTCCACTGAAACCCACCCACCATACGGGTGTTTGAAATACAGATGGCATAGCTTCCAGCATCATAGCAATATATAAGACACCACACTGTGGCAGGAGTCCTGGTGTGGCAGTGCGGGTTAATACACTGAACTGCAAGGTCAGTTTGAACCGCAAGGTCGGGAGTTCAAACTCACTAGCCACCCTCGAAAACCCTATACAGGGTCGCTATGGGTCGGAACTGACTCAATGGCACTTAACAACAACAACAACACAGTATGGCAAATTGATAGATGAGTGGTGGACAAATAGTATAATGAATTCTATATAGAGAAGTCATGGAAATACAAGAAGAGAAAGCACTTAATTCTGTCTTCTCCTGAGGGGTGCATCAATAAGAGGAGCTAAGTAACTGCATTTACATATTCTAAACACTAAAAATTGACTGCAAATTTCCATGGATAAATTACTTTCCCTTAGGATGTATTAACAGTTTATTCCTGGGAGTAAGAGGGGGTAAGGAAAAGTATTTACACACTAGCGGGTAGACACATGTTTACATGAGTGACAGGGCAGGGAATATACAATAAGAGGGAGGCTAACAGAGGAAAGATGAAGGTAACGTAAGACCCAGGGAGGAATGCATAAGTCAAAGTGAATACAGGTAAATATCATTAACAGATGGAGGAGGTTGCAATCACTATAATGAAGCAAAATATCTGATTTGTTGAATGTAAAACTGATGATCTGTTCTGTAAACCTTCATTCAGTTCACAATAAAAATGTGGGTTTTCAAAGCTTATTTATATTCCAAGCACTTGTTTATTCATTAAGCCAATTTGCAGATTTTAGCTGCATATTGTTACAGTAAAATCAAATCCATAAGTATTAAACTTAAGTTTAAAGCTTTAATATCCCTGAAGTTTTACATTCCTCTGAATCTAACATTGAGACATTTTCTCTCTACCATAAAAATGTAGAAAACAAATATCAATGTATGACGACACTAAAGTAAAATAAAAATCTTATTTTCCTTTTATTTGTACACCAGATATTTTAAGAAATTCCAGTACTGTGGTTATGCACCTCATGTTCGCAGCTGTAAACCAAACACGGATGGAATTTCATCTGTAGAGAATCTCTTGGCCAGCATTATTCAGAGAATATTTGTCTGGGTTGTATCGGCAATTACATGCTTTGGAAACATCTTTGTTATTTGTATGCGGCCCTATATCCGTTCTGAGAATAAACTGCATGCCATATCAATCATTTCTCTCTGCTGTGAGTATTTCCTAGTTCAAGAGGAATCATAGTTTTGAAACATACAAGTATGATTTGTTGTTGTTGTTAGGTGCCATAGAGTCGGTTAATACCACTGTTATTCAAATTGACACACCAACCACTAAAGCCAGTGAGGATGAAATAGAAATTCTACCAACTTCTTCAATCTGAAAAAAAAAATAAAAGTATGATGGTAATCAGAAATTAAGTAAACCAATTGGTAGAATTATAAGAGTGAAAATGTTTCTACTTTGTGTCTTTTCCACTTTTTCTGCAATAAAAATAGCGTTACTAAAGAAAAGGAAACAAGAAAATGTTAAAATAAGTACATTTAAGTCATATTACATTGAACAAATGTAGAGCTTATTAATTGGCTTTTCTCTCAGACAATGCTTTGAAGGCATAATCTTTTCATCAAACACCTACAACCTATTATTCAGAATAAAACTGCAATCTTCTAGAGTAAAATTTTAACATCAAAAGCTTTTCTGCTTGCATGACTAGTTCACAAGTATAGAGTTAAAAACTAGTTGCTTCTCTGATATCAAAACTTCTAAAATCATTTGCATTCATAATTTGAAGCTTTCAACAGGAAGAAAATGTTTTCAAGTAGTGTTAATTTTTTTTTTTTTTTAAGTTTTTAAAATGTGATTGCAAAGTACTATGTTAAATGAGAACCACAAAGAAAAGTAAGCAAGCAACTAGTCAACACAGAATTTATAGTCTGGGTCAAGTGGCCCAAATTTATTCATACTCCCATAAGCAAACAAAGTACCCATGTTAAACTGTTTTATGTGTGCTGTCCCATGCCTTCCCCTCATTATTACTCAAAAATTTTGTGCCATCTAATTCTTTTTTCAGGAGCTCTGGTAGCGTAGTGGTTACGAATCGGGCTGCGAACCTTAAGGTCAGTGGTTCGAAACTACCAGCCGCTCCGTGGGAGAAAGATGAGGCTTT
>NW_006408630.1:8103462-8110474 GCF_000296735.1 Chrysochloris asiatica
CGTATCAGTCTTATGGTTCATAATCATATAATGAGCCACTTTTTTTTACTTTGGGTAGTATGGCTGTGCAGTTAAGTAATCTCACTTTCTGATAGGTATCATTTATTTAAAGCAAGTATACCATGCAGTATATCACCTTGAGAGCTGACTCTGGGATGGAAAAGTCTAAAAATGTGAAGAGAAAGAAATGAAAATGGGAAGCTACAGAATCAGAGAGAGCAACTGTACATATGCCAGTACATAATTTCACCCAGTCCCCAAAATTATAAATCACTGACTGCAAGTCACATCATAATTATTTATATCTTCCAAATTATAGACTTCAAAACCCATGTTCATTATTCTATCATAGCAAGTTCTGAATTATATTTTCTGGAATTTGAAGGATGACCTTAACTTGTTAAGGTGGGAGACATTCAGTAGAAAATGTGAACCAAATTATATCTGTCTAGATTCCTAATCAGTTAGAGATATATAAAGATATACTCAATATAATTGCATTTGTTACCTTTTCAACACTTCTAGGTTATGGGACAGAAGAGAAAGTGAAGTAAACAAGATCCCTGCTCTCAGGGACTTGTATTTTATAGAAAAGCAGACATTAAACAATTTACTACATATTAACATAGAGGATAATATAAAAGTGGTTATTAAACAGAATTTACCAAGAGCTCTCACACATAAACAAATTCTTTGGAGCATAAAATTTACCTCTCTCCCCAAATAGAAATAACTTGCTATTTTTTGCTAATATTAAAAATGTTATTGCCAATTAAGAATTTCATCGTACCTATTTATTTCTCTAAATTTGTGGAATGTTCTGATCTCTGTAGGTGCTGACTGCTTAATGGGAATCTACTTATTTGTGATTGGAGCCTTTGACCTAAAGTTTCGTGGAGAATACAATAAACATGCACAGCTGTGGATGGAGAGTATTCATTGCCAGCTGGTGGGCTCTTTGGCTATTCTGTCCACAGAAGTATCTGTTTTAATATTAACCTTTTTAACACTGGAAAAATATTTCTGCATTGTATATCCTTTTAAATCCTTAAGACCGAGAAAATGCAGAACAATTTCAGTTCTTATTCTCATTTGGACTGTTGGTTTTATAGTGGCTTTCATTCCATTGAGCAATAAGGGATTTTTCAAAAACTACTATGGCACCAATGGAGTATGTTTTCCTCTTCATTCAGAAGATACGGAAAGTATTGGAGCCCAGATTTATTCAGTGGCAATTTTTCTTGGTAAGCAACCCCATTTTCAAAGTTCTTTTACAATACATTAGAACATAAAACTCATACTTTCTAATCTTTATAAATTTTTATTTCAGATCTTCTAACCAGTTTTTCTCAGTGCTGGAAGATGTGGAGTCTACTAGAATCCCCTAGGGGATTTTTTTTTTTTTCCAAATTACTCTTTAATCATCCACCACTGATCTGTCACTTTGTTGTACTGTGGTGTCTTGCTTGTTGCAGTGATACTAGAAGCTATGCCACCAACTATTTAAACACCAGCAGGATCACCCAGGGTGGAAATTTTCAGCAGAGATTCTAGACTAAGCTAGACTAGGAAGAAGGAGAGGCAGACCACTTCTGAAGGGTTACACACTAAAAACCTAGAAATAGAAGTGGAGCATTGTCTGATACAATGCCGGAAGATGAGACCCTCAGATGGAAGGCACCCAAAATATAACTGGAGAAGAGCTGTATCCTCAAAGTGGAGTTGACCTTCATGATTTGGATGAAGCAAAGTTTTCAGGATCTTCATTAGCGATGGAGCATAACCCAAACTGAGAAGAAACAGCTGTAAATATCAATTAATAATCAAAGCAAGGAACGTATTAAGTAGGAATCTAGGAAAACTAAAAGTCACCAAAAGTAAATGATACACATAAAGATCAATGTTTTTGGCATTAGTGAGCAAAATGGACTGATATTAGCCATTTTTAATCTGATAATCATATGGCTTACAATGCCAGGAATGACAAATTGAAAAGGAAAGATGCCCCATTCATTGTCAATAAGAGCATTCCATTATCTATCTTTTTTTTTTTTGAGGGGTTGGTGAGGGGTAAGGGGTCCTTCTCATCTGTTTTACTGTAGGTAAAATATAAAACAGTTCCTGAGTTGATGAAAGACCAAAAGATGCAGCTTTCAGTGGTGAAGCTGTTTCCTCCAGGCAATAGGGAGTGGGTGAGGATAGGGGACTCAGGACTTGATATAATGTTAAGTACAATAGTGATACTTTGCTCCCTGATTTCATGGTTCCTTTCTTGTGAGAACAATACAAAGCATCAGAATGAACATTCATTGAATAGTTACTACTGAGAGTAATGTTCAAAATATTTTTTTCCACAAACAAAAGCTTTTATTGTGAATTGAATGATAGTTCACATGGCAGAACATCAGGTTTGCACTCAACCAGTTATAATTTGTTTCATTGCAATGATTACAATTCCCTCCATGTTCCATCAGTAAACAGTGTTTGCCTCTATGCCTGCTTTTTTTTTTTTTTAATGTACACAAAACCATACAGGAATATATAATCATTTAAACAACCAAGAGGCACATTTTGCAGCCTTTCTCTTTCCTTCCATGAGCCTAGAGTCCTCAGCTGCTCTATTTCCCCATGCCATCACTTCTGCCTCCATCTCTGGTGTCACTGCTTCTCTGTTTAGGATCCCATGTTCCGCTCATGCTCTTCTCTCTTGCTAGTGCTAGGGTCTTCTGTTCCTGGAATGTAAGATTAACTACAACCCCCCTTTTTGTTACACATCTTCTACCTTTACAGTTGTGACAACTGCAATTAGTCATTATAACAATTACTCACTATTGAATCAAAAGAATCCTATCTCCATTGCCATTTACCAGATCCATCTAGATAAGATGAAAACTATCTAATTGGGATTCTACCTTCCCTTCCCCACCCCTACACAACCCCCTCCCCACTCTGAAACTAAACTCCCTCTGGGAAACTTGTAAGCCAACCACTTTGTGCCTTTATAGCCTCCCCAACCACCCCCATTTTAGGTAGCCAATGTCTAAGTTGCCCATCTCTATCAACTCTGTGTACTGAGGAGACAGGCTTGATACTTGATGTGAAGACTCCTTCCTTCTTCATTGGTATTTTGAGCTACTACATCCATAAGCAAAGGTCAAGTTCACGAGCTATCTTGATATAAAGTGCTATCTGTGCAAGTATAATATTCATATGTCTATAAGAAACACCAGTTAATATGAATACTATTCAAATTTACACACCAACCACTAAGGCCAATGATGAAGAAATTGAAGAATTCTATCAACTTCTCCAGACTGAAATTGATCAAATATGAAATCAAGATTTTTCAAGCAGCTCATCTAGCCTTCTGTATAGAGTTTCTGAATCGGTAAATCTTTATGCGAGCAGAAAGCCCTATCTTTCTCCCACAATCATAATGATAAGACAGATAAATTGTTACTCTGCAAAAATCATAATCTTTAAAAAAGACCAGCCTTAATAGTCTGATAATGACTGTTGACTGTAGCCAAACTTCAGGTCTGGAACTAAATTCACCCCTCAATTTTGGGGCTCAATTTACAGCCAAACAATAGAAGGACTATACAGGGAATAATAACACTTGGGAGATACACACAAATATCAGAATAACCAACCATTTGAGATCAAAAGGGTAACATTTACCCAAGTGCATTGTTCAGAGGGTTAGGAAAGACGGATTGGAAATGGGAAACACAGGGAGGAGGTGGGGTTAGTGATGTTACATTGTGAGGATTACCATCCATGACATGAAACAAAATGTGTATGAATTGTTGAGTGAAAAACGGATTTGCTCTGTAAACCTTCACCTAATCCACACACAAAAAATTAAAAACAGAATAAAATTATTAGGATTTTTTAAATCATGCTCCCAACCAACATACCTCAGAAGGCTTGATGAGCTGCTTGAAAAATCTATGGAGCAATTCTACTCTGCATACACTGAGATGTTCTGAGTTGGAATGGTCTCCACACCAAAATCCTCACCACTGGACCGATAAACAACATTCTTATCAGCGGAAAAAAGATTGAAGTTGTCAAGGACTTCATTCTTCTTGGATCAACTATCAACACTCACATAAGCAGCAGTCAAGAAATGAAATGATGTATTTCATTAGGCAAATCTGCTGCACAAGACCTTTTTAAAGTGTTGAAGAGCAAAAATGTCAGTTTGAGGACTAAGGTGCACCTACCCAAGCCATGGTATTTTCAATAACCTCATATGCATGCGAAAGCTGGACAGTAAATAAGGAAGACTGTAGAGTTGATGCATTTGAGTTATAGTGTTGAGGGGAAAATATTGAAAGTGCCATGGGCTGCCATAAGAACAAACAGATCCGTTTCAGAAGAAGTGCATCCAGAGTGCTCCTTGAAGGCCAGATGGCCAAACTTCATCTCTCATACTTCAGATATATTGTCAGGAAGGACCAGTCACTGGAGAAAGATATCATGTTTGGTAAGGTGGAGGGTCAGAGTAAAAGAGGAAGACCCCCAACAAGATGGATTGGCCAAGTGGCAGCATCAATGGACTCAAGCGTGGCAACAATAGTGAGGTTGGCCTAGGATTGGGCAGTGTTTTGTTCTGCTGTGCATAAGGTCTCTGTAAGGTGGTACCGACTCGATGGCACCTAACAACAAAACCTTAAGAACAAATTTAGACACTAATAACCAAAGATCAAAGGAGTTGTGGATGACATCAAGAAATCCATACATGAAGAGAGCAAAAGGTGATATTGAAAAAAAAAAAAAAAAATAGACATAAACAAAAGAAAAGACAAAAGTGGGTGAGACTCTGAAACTTGATCTTCAACATGGAGAAATAAAGTATCTGGAAGAAATTATGAAGTAAGAGAACCAAACAGAAGATTTAAAAGGGCAGTTGGAGAAGACAACATAATGTTATGATGAAATGTGCAAACACCTAAAGTTAGAAACTCAACGGTAAGAGCACACTCAGCATTTTTCAATCTGAAATAACTGAAGAAAAAATTCAGGCTGGGCTGCAACACTGAAGGATTGTATGGGCAAAAAATTAAATGAAAAAGGAAGCATCAAAAGAAAATGGAAGGAATGAACAGTCGTTGTACCAAAAAGAATTTGTGGAAGTTCAATCATTTCAAGAGGAACAGTATGATCGTTTTGATGGCATTGAAGGAAAAAGTCCAAGCTGCACTGCAGGCTTTTGTGAAAAGCAAGAGTCAAGTAATTAATAGATTACAAATTGAAATATTTCAACAAACTGGTGCAGTACTGGAGATACTCTCTCTTCTGTGCCAAAAGATGTGAAAGACAATTACCTGGTCAACTGATTAGAAGAGATTCATATTTGTACCAATTTCAAAGAAAAGTGACCCAATAAAATAAAGAAATCATCCAAATCCTAAAATCATTAGTATTACACACAAGTAAAATTTTGGTGAAGATACTTCAAAAACAGTTGTAGCCATACTTCAACAGGGAGCTGCCAGAAACCTAAACTAGAGGAGAACAAAGAACAACAACAACAACAAAAAAAGATATCATTGATAACATCAAATGGATCTTGGCTGAAAACAGAGACTACCAGAAGGATGCTTACTTGTGTTTTATTGACTATACAAAGGCATTGGACTGTGTGGATCATAACAATTTATAGATAACATTGCAAATAATGGGTACTATCTGCAAATTTTGAAACAGCAATGTAAAAAGATTCTCAAAACACTCCTGGAGTCGGTTCCATGGTAGAGGTGACCCGACTCCCTGAGGCTGTTTGTACAAGTGTTGAATTTGTCTGCACAGTTCCCAAGCATGTCTGAACCAGTCAGAGTCCTTGTGACTGGAGCAGCTGGTCAAATTGCATATTCACTGCTGTACAGTATTGGAAATGGTGCTATCTTTGGTAAAGACCAGCCCCTGATTCTCATGCTGTTGGACATCACCCCCATGATGGGTGTCCTGGAAGGCGTCCTAATGGAACTGCAAGACTGTGCACTTCCTTTCCTGAAAGATATCATTGCAACAGATAAGGAAGAAGTTGCCTTCAAAGACCTGGATGTGGCAATTCTCGTGGGTTCCATGCCACAAAGAGAGAGCATGGAGAGGAAAGACTTACTGAAAGCAAATGTGAAAATCTTCAAGTCCCAGGGTACAGCCTTGGACAAATATGCCAAGAAGTCAGTTAAGGTTATCGTTGTGGGAAACCCCGCCAATACCAACTGCCTGACTGCCATAAAGTCAGCTCCATCCATCCCCAAGGAGAACTGCAGTTGCTTGACTCCTCTGGATCATAACTGAGCTATGGCTCAAATTGCACTAAAACTTGGTGTGGCTGCTAAAGATGTAAGGAATGTCATCATCTGGGGAAACCATTCCTCAACTCAGTATCCAGATGTCAACCATGCCAAGGTCAAATATCAAGGAAAAGAAGTTGGTGTTTATGAAGCTCTGAAAAATGACAGCTGGCTCAAGGGAGAATTCATCTTGATTGTGCAGCAGCGTGGCGCCGCTGTCATCAAGGCTCGGAAACTGTCCAGTGCAATGTCTGCTGAGAAAGCCATTGGAGACCACATCAGAGACATCTGGTTTGGAACCCCAGAGGAAGAATTTGTGTCCATGGGTATAATCTCTGATGGCAACTCCTATGGTGTTCCCGAGGATCTGCTCTACTCATTCCCTGTTGTAATCAAGAATAAGACCTGAAAGATTGTTGCGGGTCTCCCTATTAATGATTTCTCACATGAAAAGATGGATCTTACTGCAAAGGAACTGACAGAAGAAAAAAAAAAAACTGCTTTTGAGTTTCTTACCTCCGCCTGACTAGACAATCATTTTAATGCTACTAAATGCCCCAAAGCAGAAGAATCTAAATGTCGTCTTTGACTTTAGTACCAAATAATAATATTGCTATACTTAAGTTACTTGTGAAAACAACACATTTCAAGGATTATGTGCTTCTTGGTACAAATTTGTGACAGTTTATCATCATGGTGTTAAG